>NC_134897.1:39752631-39755131 GCF_041734735.1 Babylonia areolata
AGTGCTTTGACATTTCCATTATACACAGCCAGACAGAATTCCACACAATTTCCTTTCACACCTCTTTTTATGCAACAATCTAATTTCCTTGAGACATTTCCGTATTTTGTTTCTGTTATCGAGTTCAGTGTAAAAAAATTATTTAAAAAAAAAAAAGAAAGAAAAAAAGACTTTATTTGTTTGGTTGTATTTTCTTTGTTCTAATTTTCATCGATGATGAAGTAGGAATATTTGCAAATGTCATGGTTTTGTAAATAATTTCATCAGTATCAGCGTTTCCGTCATTTCCAGATAAGATTAACAGTTCTCCATTTCTTTCGTTGTTTGTTTGTTTTTTGTTTTGTTTTTTTAATTGGCCAAATGTTCACCCACATGTTTTTGAATATGTAAGCCATTCCCGAAACGTTGGCATCTTCATAGTTCCATGAACAACACTTTGAACCAATTGAGTCTTCGCCCTCATTACAGATAGAAGACGACCATCATTATGTTCGCAGTACTAGTTTTCTTCAGAATCTCTCTCTCTCTCTCTCTCTCTCTCTCTCTCTCTTTGTCCAAAGAAAACAATCGTTAGATAAAGGCACGAGGTTTCTTGACTATACCCCAGAGCTGTGTGGAAAAAACTAAGCATCTGTTTTGTTTATCTCATTACCTTGGTAAAATAAAATTTCGTTTCGTACCGTTTTTACTTTGCCAAACACATCTGATTTAAGGACAAATTGCCATCGCTTTCATTGTCTGCAACACCGTCAGCACTGAAAAAAGCTACGTCCTTGTCGGGGTGCAAGAGATACGTTGAGCTGCATTTAGCGACATTAAATGTTATATCATCCCAGTTATATTCAGCATCAGTTTTTATCTTGCCCTAGTCATTTCCTTTTACCGTACCTCTTCTTTCTTTGAACTGACTGAAGAGACTGAGACAGAGTTGGTACATGACTGATGAGAGTTTGGCTACCACTACTGTACCAGAGTAGTTTCTGCTTGAGATGTGGTCATTTCGGTTCCTGTGTTTTTTTTAAAAAAATTTAAAATTTTTAAAAAATTTTTATTGCTGTCTGGTTTTCCCCTCGACTAAAGTCCGAGATGTCTCTTCCTGAGTAAGCTCTAATTCTGATAGTTTCATTTTTCGTTGATTGAATGTAGCCGATGAAACCAGGAACATTCATTTGAATGGCTTTGTTTATGTGTAAATTCCATAGTTTAATGTAAGTCCTGTTGTCATCAGTAATATATCTTACCCCACCCCCTCACAACCCACCGCCGCCACCAAAGAAGTTTAAATTACCACCACCACCAAAGAAGTTTAAGTTACCACCACCAAAGAAGTTTAAATTACCGCCACCACCAAAGAAGTTTAAATTACAAGTCCAAGCTTGGAAGAAGAAGACAATATAACAGCTATTCCTTAACGTTTCTGTAGAGAAGTGGTTGAGCTAAGATTTTCTTGCGCACAATCTTTTTGACGTACATTTTATGATTATATAAGGGGGAAACATACATGAAATAGATACACATGCCTCTCAAAAACTCATTGCATTAAATCTTTTAAAATCGTTTTGGGCCATCTGTCGTTGTTTTGGCAAACCTCCTTTTCCATATAAATCCCCCCAAGGCAAGCACTTAATCACGATGGGGTGGCAACAGATCTTTTTTTCGTGTGTGTGTGTGTGTGTGAATACATTGTGTGCTTGCGCGCCCACGTGTGTGTGTGCTTGCGCGCGCATGTGTGTGTTTGTGTGTGTGTGTGTGTGTGTGTGTGTGTGTGTGTGTGTGTGTGTGTGTGTGGTCATTTTCTTGTGCAAAGATGGCGATCGAGGTCCGTCCGTTTGGACAGCGATTGTCGGCGTTCTGCTGGCGAGGGTGAACGGCCTCGTTCGAGGTTCAAGACTTTTGTGTCATGATTGTGTGCGTGCGTGCGTGCGTGTTTGTGCGTAAGAATGTGTGTGTGTGTGTGTGTGCGCGTGCGCGCGCGTGTGTGTGTGTCTGTGTGTGTGTGTGTCTGTGTGTGTGTGTGTTTGCTAGCTTGGGAATCGATCCGTGTGCTTTGCCTTGTTTGTTTGCACCTTCAACTGCCCCTCCTTCTCTGGCTACCCTTTGTTTCTGCCTCACGCAGGTCCCTATGCTGTTCCCCCACCCTCCCCTCCCTTTCTCCCACATGCTGTACCTCCCCCTCCCCCCTTTTTTCTCCACCCATGTCCCCCTGCTTCCGTTTCTCAAGTTTACATTTAGAGGTGCATGTTATGATATCGCGTGCATCGAGGCGGCTGGATTTTTTTCTTTGAAAAGCAAGTGCGTCTTTTGTGTGCGTGCGTGCGGTGTGTGTGTGTGTGTGTGTGTGTGTGTGGCTGTGCCTGTGTGTGTTTCTCTGTGTCTGTGTGTAACTGCCAGTCTGCCTTTGGCAAACATTAACGTTGGCATTTTCTCAGGCACCACAAATGGTAGAGAAAGCCAACTTGGCAGCATGGTAGATATTGATTTGACAAAATTGAACTGGCCA
>NC_134897.1:39762631-39770131 GCF_041734735.1 Babylonia areolata
TTGCCAATCAAAATAATTATATCGCTTTGAACAAATGTAAGAAGTTGACAATTTTTGTCGTCCCCAGTCTGAACTTACATTTCATGAACCAAAGTGTGTGACTCCGATGATAACATTGCCACTTGAAGGATGACCATTCCTTCATTGACTGAACTATGTGTAACCCGGACCTTCAGCCCTTAGAGGGAGGGAATCGACCGTGGATCTTTCTTTGGATGAATTTTTTTTATTGACCAGATCGACTTGCTGAAGACCCACTGCAATTCATTGATCGGAGTCATTTTGCCACCCCCCAACCCCCTCTCTCTCTGTCCCCACCCAATCCCCTGCCCACCCACGCAGTTCTTACACCCTGTCATTAAACTGTTCAGTCCGTGATTGCGTCTACACTGCCTGTCGGAGGTGTAAAAGCTGAGCTGGGGACAGAGCAGGGAAGAAAAGAGTTTGATGGTTTGTGCCAGTTGGGAAATATTTGATTGAAAGATTCAAAGGAATTTAATCCTTTGTTTTCCATGTTGGGATGCAGAGGATACGATATAACAATACATACATATTGAATCCCAACGTTAATAATTCAACGGAATATGCTTTACTTGATAGCTTGTCAGTTGTATCGTCAGTTAATCATGACCAAAAACGTACCATTCTACGTTTAACAAGAACTGACATGTAGGAAATAATACTGTTTCCTTCTAGTAGAATATTTGACATTGTGTTTCGATGTAGATGGAAAAGTGTTTTCAGAAACAACATTTGCAGTTCTTCTAACACACCAATAATCCATATCCACATATTTCACATCCACATAGCAGAACGGGTATAAGTTTTCTGTTACATGTCGAAAACAATGTGTATGTGTAGTTCCTGCTTTCTTGCAGTTGGTAATAAGGAAAACATTGCTTTATGTGCGTGATCATCTGCTCTCTTTTTAGCTTTACAGAATGCACCACTGCTACTGAATTGTTTCTAATCCAAATTTAATCAGATCAAGTGTTTTCTGTTTTGAATGGAAAATTAATTTTATCACACACGCCAGTAAATGTGCAAACGATCACACACACACACACACACACACACACACACACACACACACACACACACACACACACACACACACACACACACACACACACACACACACACACACACACACACACACACACACATATATATATATATTCTTCTTTCTTTCTTTTTTTCCCCTCATCGATACTTCTATTAATCTATCTATGCATTTTTTTCAGTGTGGATCTGGGTTTTAGTGATGGGGATGTGAAGTAACTTCCATATGCCTTATCGGATTAAACAGAACATTATTTAACCTAAAGCCTAACCCACTTGCACGTATACACCCCTAGCATTTACGTGGCAGTGACAGTCACAAAACTTGATGTGGAAGTGTAATTATACTGGACACTTGCGCGGGATGCGAACGGACAGATAGTGACTTGAAATCTCATGTCAGCACCATCATGGAAAGTGTAATAATGGCTTGGTTAATTTTACCACATGTTTGTGGCGTCTCCCAAACTTAAGATGCAAAAATCTGTGGCTGAGGCTGACCCGTGGCTCAGTGAATTTTTGCGTAGGATCCGATCCGAACTTCCATACTGGCCTGTGGCTAAATGCGTTGGATTTAGACATCTTAAAACATCACAGGGACTAAAATTTATGGTGTGATGAACTTTCTGCATGTTTGGGACATCTCTAAGCTTCCGCGCAGACATTAATGTATGAATCTCTGATTGGAATTGTCCCGAATCCTCTGCACACAGCAGCTGTGAACACACCGAAACCGAATGGACTTCTTTCCGGATTTCCTTCCAGATGGATTTCCTTTTCTCAATGATTGAACCACGGTTTGCTGTCAGCAAGTTTCGCTGCTACGGAACCGAAACAAATCAATCGTGCGCTAAATTTCGACGCACTCAGTTACAACAATAACCCCCCCCAAAAAGTGGTGAAACGTGTCTCCATAGAATTTTTCGTTTCCAATTCTTGCTGAACACTGGTGGAGATTTTTGCTGTAGCCCCCCCCCCTCCCTCCCCCCTTCCTTTTTTTTATCGGTCGTATTAGCCGGCGACTTTCTATGTTCATCCTGTGATGAATTGATTTCAAGCCTCCTGGAAGGGTGTGTCCCTGGTATGGTATTAGGCGGGATGTTTGTGCCGTCACTCGTTCGTGGAACACCCACCCAGCAGTGCGTGCGTGAAGGGGCAGGATGAGAGTATTGAACTGCTGCTGGCGGTTGTCTTTGTTACCAGCAACGTCATAGTGTCTCAACTTTCTGATTTGCTAATCGTGAGTGGTAAGTGAGTGCGACGCTGTATTGTTTAAAGTGCACGCGTGGGAGGGGTGTGGGGGGTGGGGGGTACGTGCTTTGTTGCTTAAAGTGCTTGTGCGCGTGCCACCCGGTGTTTTGCTGAAGTACTTGTGCCACCCGGTGTTAAGGTCTTCGACATTGAAGGGAAAGGATTGAATGGCTTTCTCGCGCCAAAAGATTTATTCCCTTTCCATTTGTAATTTTGCACTTTCTGGTTTTTGTTTCATTCACATTAGTTCGTCCTTTTCAGCATTTATTGATGATGCACGTATATATATATATATATATATATATATATATATATATATCTGTGTGTATATATATTGCTTTCTTTCTTATATTATTTTAATTCACCATTCTTGGGTGTGCGTGTGAAATATAGTAGGTTTTCTCACATACAAGATTTAATGATTCGTGAAGGGGATGTTGATGGGTGAACAAATTGTGTGACAAATATAGATCACCCCATATTCATTGTTGTTGTTGTCAGTGAATTTTCATGAGTGTCGGCGACCGCAGTTAGTATATCAGTTCGAAAGAAAAATAAAAAGAAGGGAGAAAAAACAAACAAACACACAAGCATCACCGCAACAGCTAATATGCCGCGTCACACGTTCGTGCACATGCATTTGTTACGATAAACAGCCGCGAAAAGTATTTCCCTGTCAATCGCTGTATGGCCTTCAGTACAGCTTAGAAAAGTATAGGTACACCATTTCAAATGGATGAGCTTACCGATCTTTTCCATGATTCAGATTTATTGGTCGAAATTACGGTATAAGTTTTTGTGTGTGATTGTTTTCAAAATATCAGTTCATTTTTTATATTTTTTATTAGGTTTACCACACAGATACTACACCAAGATGGTTTTCAAAACATACAGTGTCCTGAATGACTTTACGAATACTCATGGCTACATCGGAGACAGTGACTTTTGTCTAGCCTTCGTGGTTTTTCGCTGACTTTTTGACCGAAGCTTGGACACACTAAGTGTAGAAAAAAAAAGTGTGAAATCTGATTTGAGAAAACTATGAAAAAAGGAGAGTTTTGACCCTGTTTCAAGTTCAGAAGGTCAGAGAAGCAGTTTGAACTGTTTTTGACTGTGAAGCTTCTGCACTGACTGCTGAAACTTGACATATAGATACGCTGCCTCAAGTTCTCAGGAATCATTTCACAGAGGATGATCCATTTCCACTGACGTTGCAGAATGTTGACATACACATATGTGTAGACCAGCTCCTTGGAATTGTCACATCTCATAGCTTCCAGAGAGACCTTGACCACTGAGGTGGCAGTCTGTATGTTTGAATATACAAGTTTCTTGCAAGGTTTTGGATCTAATTGAATGCAATTTGAGCGAATGACGGTACCCGATCGATTTGATCTGGTTCTTGCAGTGTCATTACTGAACATAACGTTAATGACCGTTTTGAACATTCTTTTCAAAATATCAGTATTTTTAATCATGTTTGTGTTTATTTCAGTGTTAGTCGACTGTAAAGAGCCACAGACCAGGTTCGATTTTTGGACACAATAGTCTGAGTTTCCCTTCTTCCTGTAATGCGCACAATATAATATATGAACACAAATCATTCTGAAAACCTGGAAATGTCAATCGTCAAATTCTGTTAACGCAGCCATGTGGTGGAGACTTTTGCCCTGAATAATGAACTAGACTTAAAACACACTTAATGAGGTATACTGTGTAAACACTGTTGAAAGTGTTTTTATTTATTTTTATTATTTTTATTTTATAGAAATGGAACTTGTTCGAGTCGGAGAAAAGTTCGACAAGTAGAAAATATAAAGATAATAAGAAATAGAAATAAAAGGTTTCTCGCTTTGACAGAACGAGAAAAAGATCGATAAAAGACGTGAACCGGCGTCTGAATTTAGGAGCAAATGGCTTTTTCCATGTATTCGATTTTGTTTTTGTTTTGCTTTCTTTTTTGTTCAGTATGACGTAGAAAGGAGACATCTGTGAGTGCGAAGATGACATTGAAATACGCCGACCTTCCAGTTCCAACGTCACTGTGGTATTTTCATGGGAATTGTACAGCTGTAAATATAGGATCATTTCCGTTTTTGTCTCTATCGTTTTCGGTCGATCCTTGAGCGTCACTTCATCAAGAAGATTGAGCGGTTACATTGTCTGTTTGATTGTTTTGTTCTGTTCTGTTTTGTTTTTCATAAAAGGTCACGTCGTCCATAGAGTTTGCACAGACCCTGGCCATTGTTCTGCTTCACTGCTTTGGTTAGTTTTGATACGAGTTGGAAACGGGAATTTGAACCAGGTCGTGCAGTCCATATATATATATATATATATATATATATATATGTGTGTGTGTGTGTGTGTGTGTGTGTGTGTGTGTGTGTGTGTTGTTGTTGTTGTTGTTTTCTTTTTACGTTTGTTTTCTTCTTCTTCTGTACCCTCTCATCTACAAGAAACACGCACATTGCATCTGATCTTAATCTCAGCGATGTCCTCTCACGGGTTTATTTCTTGTTTGTTGTGTTGAGATAACCAGTCACCAGACTAATAAATTTAGTTTTTCTCAATGGTTCTGCATGTGGTCATGAAAAATTAACTAGAAACATGTGAAACACAGTGTAGAATCATGATGTTCCTGCCAGTGCCGTAGTTGTTGCTGCTGCTGATTTCAGTGGATGGTACAACTGTACCGATACATGTTACAGCTACTGCTGCTGCTGCTGATAATGCTGCAACCTCTGATGTTGTTGTTGTTGCTGTCAGTAAATGATAGTGGTGATGAGCCAAGAGATTAATCACCTTACCGGTGGCCGGGCAGTGAACAACGAGAATAAATATTGAATGAAGATTATGATGATGATGATGACAGTAACTTAATTATTGTGAAAAAAAAAAAGTAACTTCCATTTATTTAGATTTTGCACAGAAGGTTGACAGGTCTACAGATCTGGATATATTTCTACGCTAGTGCAGACATTGCTTGCACTGGAAAATATGTCAAATCCATGGGTGACTGAGTTCCGACTCTGAATTGTACACTCGTGCACTCCTGTCCCGGTGAACTCGTACCATCATTTTTGACCTTCGTAAAGGAG
The DNA here is from genome assembly GCF_041734735.1 of Babylonia areolata. NCBI lineage: Eukaryota > Metazoa > Mollusca > Gastropoda > Neogastropoda > Buccinidae > Babylonia > Babylonia areolata. The sequence continues at coordinate 39,768,043 of NC_134897.1, forward strand.
AAGATCTTGAGAATGATGGCCCTTTTCTCTCTGCCTGCCTGTCCGTGTCCCACAGGATATTAATTAGTGTCCTTCAGACCACTGTGGTAGACAGTGTTCGTTTGTAGGAGTCCTTGTCCCTTTGTTAGGGCAGATGTGTGTTTTCGTTAAATTTCTTGAAAGAAGACGGCTGAATGTTAACTAACCGTAAATGTTGTATTATCGTTAAAATAACTTATTTGTTTGCATGTTGTCCAAACGCGTTTTAAAGACATTACGCATGTGCTTGCATGCGTTTATACAAGTGTGGGTGCATGCACGCACAAATATAAAACACTCAGATACACAGGAGAAACGAATTTGGGCATTAAACACACATGTTAGCGCATAATCACGAGTACACGCATTCATTCCACACACTACACATGCCACCCCCACCCCCCCTTCCCTTTCCCCCTCACCACGCATTGGTGTCTATAGGCAAGGGAAGGATTGAAAGCACAAACCGTGCGTCTGTGGATTGACAGATAAACAACAGAGATGCACACACGCACACGCACACACACACACACACACACACACACACGCGCGCGCGCGCGCGCACGCACGCACGCACGCACGCACACACACCCAATGGAGAACGAGTGTGAGGCCGTGTCTTACACAAGATGTTCGTCTCATAGTCGACTTTTTCTTTTAACATTGTGGTGGGTTCTCTTTTTTGACATTAGTACAGAATTAACATTTCTCACTGTCACAATGACACACGAGATGTCACAACCACACGTGAGACGCAATATCTAGTATACTCTTCTGCAAATTGCGCGCTGGTGACGGTTGGTGAATGGGACGAAAGGGTAGGAGTCGCTTTCAGGGAGTATTAATATGGTGGTGTTCTGGATTCAAGGATATACGAGAGGAAGGCGCGCGCGGGGAAGGGGGGGGGGGGGGGGGGGGGGAGGATGGCAGGTGATGGCGGGTAGGTACTACCTTGTAACCTGCTTTAAAGAAATACTGTAATAATTTTCCCGTTTCTCGGTCACAAAGACCTTTAAATGTACAAGGTCAGTTTTGTTTTGTCCTTTTTTTTTTCTTTTCTTCTTGTTGTCTTCTTTAAATTTTAAATACGGGTAACGGGAGTAGTTTTTTTTTTTTAACGTGTGGTCGTTTCTGTTCTCCTCTTTCTCCTCCTTTCAGGCTTTCTTCATTTCCTATTATTTAAACGAATCTGTCGTGGGACCCAGGACCCAGGTACGAATCATTTGCTCCTAAATATCTTTGACGAACATTTGAATGCCTTACAGACGGGAGAGGTGACCGAATGTTTAGAGCACTTGATTTTCACCCGAGTTTACTGAGTTCCATCTCTGGCTTCGACGCACCTCCCAGCTCAACATTATGTGCAGACCTAATATTTCCTGAACACCCTTTGTGTGTACGCGCATGCTTAAGATCAAATACAGACGTTAAAGATCCTGTTATCCATGTCCGCGTTCAGTGGGTTATACAAGCAAGAACAACATACCCAGCATGCATGCACACCCCCGAAAAACGGAGTATGGCTGCCTTCAATGCGGAGTGAAAATGATCCTACGCATAAAAGCCCACTCGTACGTACGAATGAACTTGAGAGCTGCAGCCATCTTACGCAGAAGAAGAACGCGTAACACATGTAGGCGACCAAAAAAAAAAAAAAAAAAGAACTTAACCCCAGAATGGACAAAGTTCCAACAGACTCAACAGAACTAACGTCCCGCCCTGTCCGTCCAGATTCCAACCTAGAACCTACCGAAAATTTCCCCACCCTTTTTTTCTTTCTGGTTACTAAAATGGTGACAATGAAACAATGTACCCCCCCCACCCCACCCCTCCTTTCCCCCCCCCCTTTTGTTACCGCGTAACATGGCGATCAAGCGGAAGATTTTTTTCAGTTGTTTGCCATGTGTATTGTTGTTATCATTTTCCAAAGCAGCTCGTGTATGTGCGGGCGTGTGTGTGTGTGTGTGTGTGTGTGTGTGTGTGTGTGTGTGTTAAAAACAACTCCGTTATGATTTTAAAGCTCGTTGACTTGTTTTATGTCATCTGGACAACAGGGAAGTTCATGTAGTCA
>NC_134897.1:39772631-39775131 GCF_041734735.1 Babylonia areolata
GTACCGTATGGACTTACTTTAACCATTAATTGAAAGTGAAAGTTCTTTTTCTCATCAGCTATTGTCTGTACAACAGCAGTAGTAAAGATTGAAATGTAAACCTTCTTCCTTGTTGACTTGACTGTGTATCGTGATGACGACGACGACGACGATGATGATGATGATGATGATGATGATGGGTGTTGTCGCAGTCGTTCATGGTCTTCTCACAGTTGTTGCTGCCGCTGCTGTTATTGTCTCGTGGTAATAGTTTTTACTGTCCTTGCTGCTGCTGATGATGTTGCTGTTATTAATACTGTCATTCATCATTCATTTCTTTTGTCTCCCCTGTCTGTTTGTCTGTCTGTATGTCTGTCTGTTTCTGTTTCTGTCTCTCTGTCTCTGTCATTGCCTGTCTCTCTGTCCTTTTCCTGTGTCTTCTTTTACTTTGCCCAAAGTGTTGGATGTGGACAAAAAAAAAACAGAAAAGAAAAAAGAAGAAGAAGCTTATGTGCTTATAAGAATGCCTTCTGTGAATAAAATATGTTCGTTCGTTCACTGTCCATCTTTTTGTCTGCCTTTCTATTTTTGCTTCCCTCTGTGCCTTTCTGTCTGTCTTCCAATCTGTATGTCCATTTTCTCTGTCTTAGGTTCCGGCATTTTGGAATCAGTTACAAACAGATTTCATGTGCATGCAACTGCGAGAGTAGTCCTTGACAGATTAATGTATTCTAGTGTGTGTGTGTGTGAGAGAGAGAGAGAGAGAGAGAGGGAGAGGGTTATCCTGCGCGCGCGCGCGCGCGCGCGTGTGTGTGTGTGTGTGTGTGTGTGTGTGCATTGGTGCGTGCGTGTGTGTGTGTGTGTGTGTGTGTGTGTGTGTGTGTGTGTGAACACGCGGGCATGCGTGCTTGTTTAATTGCAAGCAGTCTGGCTTCCCCGTCCATTATGAAATTCTGTCCCCCACGCGGGTACATGTCCACGGGGTGTTGGGTGGCCAGAACATTAGAAGGGACTTCTCACACCCGTGTCTCTCATTTCCCTGTTGACGCTGAACAAGTGATATTGATACAGCTCGCTAACAGCACTTCACTGTCTGGTGTGTTTGCTTCTTTGTTTGTTTGTTTGTCTGTGTGTCTGTTTGTTTGACTCTCTGTCTCTGTCTGTCAGTCAGTCTGTCTGTCTGTCTCTTTCTGTGTGTCTTTCAGTGTCTCTCTCTTTCTCTGTCTCTCCTTCACCCCCCCCCCCCCACTTTCTCTGTGGTTGTCTGATTAAGAGCGCACGTGTGTGTGTGTGTGTGTGTGTGTGCGTGTGTGTGTGCGTATGTGTGTGTGTGTGTGTGTGCGTGTGTGTGTGTGTGTGTGTGTGTGATGAATGTGATGTGATGTGATTGTGTGGGTGTTGGTGTGTGTGTGAAATAAATCAAAAGTCAACCGATAAGTCGACTGATTGATTCAGTTTTGACATTTCAAACTGAACGTTGCCAGGTTGTTTTCCATTCGCAACTCAGGGGTGGAGTGAAAGAGATACCCCTTGGGGGGCGGGGGGTGGTGGGGTGGGTGGGTAGGGGGATACCCTAGGTGAGAAGGGGGAGTGTGTGGGTAGGGGGATACCCTAGGTGAGAAGGAGTGGGTGGGTAGGGGGGTACCCTAGGTGAGAAGGGGTGGGTGGGTAGGGGGATACCCTAGGTGAGAAGGAGTGGGTGGGTAGGGGGGTACCCTAGGTGAGGAGTTGGTGGGTAGGGGGATACCCTAGGTGAGAAGGGGAAGTGTGTGGGTAGGGGGATACCCTAGGTGAGAAGGAGTGGGTGGGTAGGGGGGTACCCTAGGTGAGGAGTTGGTGGGTAGGGGGATACCCTAGGTGAGAAGGGGTGGGTGGGTAGGGGGATACCCTAGGTGAGAAGGAGTGGGTGGGTAGGGGGGTACCCTAGGTGAGGAGTTGGTGGGTAGGGGGATACCCTAGGTGAGGAGTGGGTGGGTAGGGGGATACCCTAGGTGAGGAGTGGGTGGGTAGGGGGATACCCTAGGTGAGAAGGAGTGGGTGGGTAGGGGGATACCTAGGTGAGAAGGGGTAGTGGGTGGGTAGGGGGATACCCTAGGTGAGAAGGGGGAGTAGGTGGGTAGGGGGATACCCTAGGTGAGAAGGGGGAGTAGGTGGGTAGGGGGATACCCTAGGTGAGAAGGAGTGGGTGGGTAGGGGGATACCCTAGGTGAGAAGGAGTGGGTGGGTATGGGGATACCCTAGGTGAGAAGGAGTGGGTGGGTAGGGGGATACCCTAGGTGAGAAGGGGGAGTAGGTGGGTAGGGGGATACCCTAGGTGAGGAGTGGGTGGGTAGGGGGATACCCTAGGTGAGAAGGAGTGGGTGGGTATGGGGATACCCTAGGTGAGAAGGAGTGGGTGGGTAGGGGGATACCCTAGGTGAGAAGGAGTGGGTGGGTAGGGGGATACCCTAGGTGAGAAGGGGGAATGGGTGGGTAGGGGGGATACCCTAGGTGAGAAGGGGCAGTGGGTGGGAAGGGGGAT
>NC_134897.1:39777631-39785131 GCF_041734735.1 Babylonia areolata
CTTGCTCAGCATGCCTTTGGTCTTCTCTTATTACTTGTCGTCTTGATTGGGAAGCACAGGTGTCGCGGATTCGGCCTTTTGTGATGGTAATGAGGATTGCGTGCAAAGCTTGCGCCTTGGGGAAGAAGAGAGGGGGGGGGGGGGTTGGGTGAGGTGAGGTGGCACAGAGACAGACAGATAGAGACACACACACACACACACACACACACACACACACAAACACAAACACACACACAGAGATTCAGATTCGGATGGTTTATTACATTAATGCCATCATAGCCCCATATGAATGAGGGACGACAACAACATTATTGTATGTTACCAGAACTGTAGTAGTTCATTATGACATAACTATATCTCTTGAAAAGTGAAAAGCTTTATATAAATACAGTGCCAAATTACTTATTTTGACTCCGTCATCCGTAGATGCCATCAGCAAATTTATATCGAAATAAACATGGATTTGTATAATAGAAAGTAGAGGAAGAAGGAGAGAGAAAGAGAAAAGAGAGAGAGAGAGAGAGAGAGAGAGAGAGAGAGAGAGAGAGAGAGAGAGAGAATTCGAACTGTTCACTGACATGAACATTCCGGATGTAGAGAAGGGAACTGGCAGAGAGGGAGTGAGAGGAGGTGGGGGGCGGGTGAGAGGGGGGGCAGGGGCATTACACAACAGCACATAGAAGGACATGCAAAACAAGGATGTCACATGGGGTGGTGAAATGAGATAATTAAAAAAAATTGGAGGGGGTGGGTAAAGCACAGTCGCAGAGACAGAAAGAGAGAGAGATTCGGATTCGGATTCGGATGGTTTATTCAAAAAAGGCCTTAGCCCCTTATGAAGGGGTGGTGTGTAAACGTATTTCGAAAACATTATGACATACAGTATATGCATACAATAAAACAAAACAATACCTAGATTGATAATCAGGAACAACTAAATGACCGGATTTTGAATGCTTTGTGTAGATAAGTTGCAAACTGTCTGACTTCTTCTTCACGACGTGACGTCATAAGCACAACTAGTTTAAACATAGAAGGCTGAGAGTAATATTTCTGGGGTATGAAATTATATCTTAGTTCACATAACTTTGGACAACAAAACATGAAATGTAATTCGTTTTCTTCTGCATTTGTGCACAATGGACAAATAAGATCATGATCACTATGCTGTGTGTATCGAAAATGATGAATTGCAATATCTGAAAGCCCAAACCTAAATCTTGTCATGACATATTTTAAATGTTTTGCCAAATTCATGGAAAAATACGTTGGGACACAATGTAAAGAGTTGATCTGATAATACACATGAAATCTATCACTTTCTTGCACATGAGCATTCCATTCTTGCCATCTACAATCAATCAGTCTGAGAGAGAGAGAGAGGTCGGTGGGTGGCGGGGGCACATCTGTTCGGAACCGAAAGCTCAGTGTAAAAAGAAAAAGAAAAAAAAAAAAATTCTGAGAGATAGAAAGACACAGAGAGAGACAGAGAGAGGGGAAACGACATGGGTCTGACTCATCCGAATATGACTGGCCACCCACCCCCAACCCCTCTCTGTCCGCCCCTGTCTCAGGAAGTGGCGAGTGTTCCCCATGGGAAGTGAAAGAGGGCAAGATTGAGAGGAACCTCACTCAGTCAAGGAAAGAACCACTCTCATCGTGTTCGTCCCACTGAACACACTCCCCGTGGGTTAGTAATCATTGCCTACAATTTATTGTACTTTTTTTTCTGTTTATACGCACACACACACACACACACACATATATATATATGTGTCTGTGTGTGTGTATGTTTGCCTCTTACTCTGTAAATGTATGATTACGTGCATGTGCGTGCATGAATACATGTACAGATATGCACGTGCTCTTGCGTGTAATTTCTGATTCTGTTATGACTGTGTGAAGAAAATAGTACAAATTGATTAAGTGTTAACAAGTCATATAATGAACGAGGAGTGGACAGAATTATGTTAAAATTACTTGCTCCATGCAGTTATTGCGCAATGCTTATCCCGATCGCATTACCCACTTTGAGACAAATGGTTTGGAGCGGTTGATTCTAAACTTTTTTTTTTTTTTTTTTGTTTTTTTTGTACGTTTGGTTTATTTTATTTCATTCGAATTTATCCCCTTTCTGCATTTGATATTGTCTTTTTAGGCTTGCTTCGCTTTTTTTTTCTTTCAAAAAGTATGCTTTCTTCTTTCCTATATTTTGTTTGTTTTTTCTTGTGCTGGATGTTCACGTATTTTGAATACTCAAAATATCAAACAAACAGTTATGTTTCATTTAAACTGCAAGACAAGACGAGACGTTTTTCTTTGAAGAGACTTTCATCAACGCGAGTTGTGTTTCCTTTTTTGGTCATTCGCAGTGACGACATGACAAAAAAAATATATTTAAAACATGACTAAAAAAAATTTCAACATGCAGTGGAAACGGGGAAATCCCCAACTCGCTCCTTCCTTTATAACCCCCCCCCCCCCCCAAACACACACACACACACACACACACACACGTGTTTTTCCTCACACTATTAAAAATAAAAAAAATAAAAAAAAGAGGAGAAAAAAAAAAGAAGAAGCAGCAGAAAAAAGTCACATCCTGGTTGGGGGACTACCAACTCTGCGTGTACCCGCCCACCCCCTACCCCCCCCCCCCCCCCACCCCCTTTTCGCTTGAACCTCAGGCTGTGTGTGTGTGTGTGTGTGGTCAGTCCAGCCAGGGCCTTATTTATGCGCGGGCATCAGCCCCAGCTGGACGCAGTGTTCGGAAACAACAGATAAGACAGGACAGAAACGAAGGGCAGTGTGTTTCGGGTGTTGTAAAAAAACAACAACAAACAAACACACTCAGTGGTCTGGAAGGAGTCCAGTTTCATTAGCGTGGAGGAGGAATTTTGTTTACTGTCCCGCCACACATTATCGGCGATTGAAGACATTTTGTTAAAGTATTTATGTATACATTTGAGTATGATCGGTTAGAAGGGGTGGGAGATGTGAATGAATTGAAAGTTGGGGGGAAACTGGGCAAATGAGGGTGAAATGAGGGTGAAATTTGAAAAAAAAAAAAAAATCTAAATACAGTTACAGAAAATTACTTAAAGGACTTCGTAAAAGAGAAGTGTGTGTTGTTGTGTAAGGGAGTAAAAGAAGAAGCAGTGGTTGGTAATTGTTGTAGTGCTTGTGCTTGGAAGAGGATCTGTGCGGTGAAGGTGAGTCAGTGTGTGTGTGTGTGTGTGTGTGTGTGTGTGTGTGTGTGTGTGTGTGTGTGTGGTGTATGCGTTCTTTTAGTGTGTTGAATGTTGTTGGAAGGATGTAAGTGGAAGAAGTGGTGAGAAAAAAAAGTTAAAAATTAAGAAAACTCGAAAAAAAAAAGCACCTAGATAAATGGATTGATGAATGTTTTGATAATAATGATCATGACTCTATTTGCAAATCAGTATGGGGTGGGTGTGAAACAGCTACAGTCACAGCTGTGAATCAGAGTGAAAGGCCGTATGCATGCATCATGCCATCAGCAAGGATGATGAATTCGGACTTTATCCATCCTCTTTTTTTTTTCGTTTGTTTTTATTTCCAAATGTATGTAACGTAATGTTTCTTCATTTTAATGTGACTATAACACACACACACACACACACACACACACACACACACACACACACACACACACACACACACACACACACACACACACACACACACACACAGACAAACACACACACACAGACACACATCTCTCACTATGCATATATATTTATATATATATGTGTGTGTGTGTGTGTGTGTGTGCATAGAGAGAGAGATGTGTGTGTGTGTATTCATAGAGAGAGATGTGTGTGTGTGTGTGCGTGCGTGCGCGCGCGCGCGCGCGCGTGTGTGTGTGTGTGCTGTCGTCACTGAAAACAGACTGCATCGTTTTCGGGCTACTACAATTTGACTACCAGTCTGCTACCGACTGGGCATGATTCAGTAGAAGTGCATGACTTGTGCCACGGATCGAGAATTACGATGGAGACATCAGGCGGGAGTTGTGTAGGCGGCATAAATCCTTCCGATTCGCACCAGCAATGTAATTACTTCACGACAGATGCAAAACGTTGTCGCTTTCATGCCAACCGGCATCCGCCCCTGCTGTTGAAATGGATTACCAGCGTGACCTCTCTGTGTCTTTCTGCCTCTGTTTTTATTTATTTATTTTAAAGTCCTTGTCCGCCTCTGTCTATCGTGTATGATGTGATGTAGTGTGTGTGTGTGTGTGTGTGTGTGTGTGTGTGTGTGTGTGTGTGTGTGTGTGTGTGTGTGTGTGTGTGTGTGTGTGTGTGTGATATGTTATGTGAAGTCTGTCTGGCTCACTGTGTCTGTCTCTGTGTGACCCCTTCATTTAGGGGCCGTGGCCTTCAACGAATAAACCATTCATTCATTCATTCATTCATTCATTCTTTATTTCTTTCTTTCTCTGTGTGTGTGTCTGTCTGTCTCTGTGTCTCTTTCTGTCTGTTTGGCTGTCTCTCTGTCTGTGTGTCTGTCTGTCTCTGTGTCTCTTTCTGTCTGTTTGGCTGTCTCTGTCTCTCTCTGTCTGTGTGTCTGTCTGTCTCTGTGTCTCTTTCTGTCTGTTTGGCTGTCTCTGTCTCTCTCTGTCTGTGTGTCTGTCTGTCTCTGTGTCTCTGTTTGGCTGTCTCTGTCTCTCTGTCTGTGTGTCTGTCTGTCTCTGTGTCTCTCTCTGTCTGTTTGGCCATCTCTGTCTCTGTGTCTCTTTCTGTCTGTTTGGCCATCTCTGTCTCTCTCTGTCTGTGTGTCTGTCTGTCTGTGTCTCTTTCTGTCTGTTTGGCTGTCTCTGTCTCTCTCTGTCTGTGTGTCTGTCTGTCTCTGTGTCTCTTTCTATCTGTTTGGCTGTCTCTGTCTCTCTGTGTGTGTCTGTCTGTCTCTGTGTCTCTGTCTGTTTGGTTGTCTCTGTCTCTCTCAGTCTGTGTGTCTGTCTGTCTCTGTGTCTCTTTCTATCTGTTTGGCTGTCTCTATCTCTCTCTGTCTGTGTGTCTATCTGTCTCTGTGTCTCTTTCTGTCTGTTTGGCTGTCTCTGTCTCTCTCTGTCTGTGTGTCTGTCTGTCTCTGTGTCTCTCTGTCTGTGTGTCTCTGTGTCTCTTTCTGTCTGTTTGGCTGTCTCTATCTCTCTCTGTCTGTGTGTCTGTCTCTATCTCTCTCTGTCTGTGTCTGTCTGTCTCTGTGTCTCTTTCTGTCTGTTTGGCTGTCTCTGTCTCTGTCTGTGTGTCTGTCTCTGTGTCTCTTTCTGTCTGTTTGGCTGTCTCTGTCTGTGTGTCTGTCTGTCTGTGTGTCTCTTTCTGTCTGTTTGGCTGTCTCTGTCTCTGTCTGTGTGTCTGTCTGTCTCTGTGTCTCTTTCTGTCTGTTTGGCTGTCTCTGTCTCTGTCTGTGTATCTGTCTGTCTCTGTGTCTCTTTCTGTCTGTTTGGTTGTCTCTGTCTCTCTCTGTCTGTGTGTCCGTCTGTCTCTGTGTCTCTTTCTGTCTGTTTGGCTGTCTCTGTCTGTGTGTCTGTCTGTCTCTGTGTCTCTTTCTGTCTGTTTGGCTGACTCTGTCTCTCTCTGTCTGTGTGTCTGTCTGTCTCTGTGTTTCTTTCTGTCTGTTTGGCTGACTCTGTCTCTCTCTGTCTGTGTGTCTGTCTGTCTCTGTCTCTCTCTGTCTGTGTGTCTGTCTGACTCTGTCTCTCTCTGTCTGTGTGTCTGTCTGTCTCTGTGTTTCTTTCTGTCTGTTTGGCTGACTCTGTCTCTCTCTGTCTGTGTGTCTGTCTGTCTCTGTCTCTCTCTGTCTGTGTGTCTGTCTGACTCTGTCTCTCTCTGTCTGTGTGTCTGTCTGTCTCTGTGTTTCTTTCTGTCTGTTTGGCTGACTCTGTCTCTCTCTGTCTGTGTGTCTGTCTGTCTCTGTCTCTCTCTGTCTGTGTGTCTGTCTGACTCTGTCTCTCTGTCTGTGTGTCCGTCTGTCTCTGTGTCTCTTTCTGTCTGTTTGGCTGTCTCTGTCTCTCTCTGTCTGTGTGTCTGTCTATCTCTGTGTCTCTTTCTGTCTGTTTGGCTGACTCTGTCTCTCTCTGTCTGTGTGTCTGTCTGTCTCTGTGTTTCTTTCTGTCTGTTTGGCTGACTCTGTCTCTGTCTGTGTGTCTGTCTGTCTCTGTGTTTCTTTCTGTCTGTTTGGCTGACTCTGTCTCTCTCTGTCTGTGTGTCTGTCTGTCTGTGTCTCTTTCTGTCTGTTTGGCTGTCTCTGTCTCTCTCTGTCTGTGTGTCTGTCTGTCTCTGTGTCTCTTTCTATCTGTTTGGCTGTCTCTGTCTCTCTGTGTGTGTCTGTCTGTCTCTGTGTCTCTGTCTGTTTGGTTGTCTCTGTCTCTCTCAGTCTGTGTGTCTGTCTGTCTCTGTGTCTCTTTCTATCTGTTTGGCTGTCTCTATCTCTCTCTGTCTGTGTGTCTATCTGTCTCTGTGTCTCTTTCTGTCTGTTTGGCTGTCTCTGTCTCTCTCTGTCTGTGTGTCTGTCTGTCTCTGTGTCTCTCTGTCTGTGTGTCTCTGTGTCTCTTTCTGTCTGTTTGGCTGTCTCTATCTCTCTCTGTCTGTGTGTCTGTCTCTATCTCTCTCTGTCTGTGTCTGTCTGTCTCTGTGTCTCTTTCTGTCTGTTTGGCTGTCTCTGTCTCTGTCTGTGTGTCTGTCTCTGTGTCTCTTTCTGTCTGTTTGGCTGTCTCTGTCTGTGTGTCTGTCTGTCTGTGTGTCTCTTTCTGTCTGTTTGGCTGTCTCTGTCTCTGTCTGTGTGTCTGTCTGTCTCTGTGTCTCTTTCTGTCTGTTTGGCTGTCTCTGTCTCTGTCTGTGTATCTGTCTGTCTCTGTGTCTCTTTCTGTCTGTTTGGTTGTCTCTGTCTCTCTCTGTCTGTGTGTCCGTCTGTCTCTGTGTCTCTTTCTGTCTGTTTGGCTGTCTCTGTCTGTGTGTCTGTCTGTCTCTGTGTCTCTTTCTGTCTGTTTGGCTGACTCTGTCTCTCTCTGTCTGTGTGTCTGTCTGTCTCTGTGTTTCTTTCTGTCTGTTTGGCTGACTCTGTCTCTCTCTGTCTGTGTGTCTGTCTGTCTCTGTGTTTCTTTCTGTCTGTTTGGCTGACTCTGTCTCTGTCTGTGTGTCTGTCTGTCTCTGTGTTTCTTTCTGTCTGTTTGGCTGACTCTGTCTCTCTCTGTCTGTGTGTCTGTCTCTGTCTCTCTCTGTCTGTGTGTCTGTCTGACTCTGTCTCTCTCTGTCTGTGTGTCTGTCTGTCTCTGTGTTTCTTTCTGTCTGTTTGGCTGACTCTGTCTCTCTCTGTCTGTGTGTCTGTCTGTCTGTCTCTGTCTCTCTCTGTCTGTGTGTCTGTCTGACTCTGTCTCTCTCTGTCTGTGTGTCTGTCTGTCTCTGTGTTTCTTTCTGTCTGTTTGGCTGACTCTGTCTCTCTCTGTCTGTGTGTCTGTCTGTCTCTGTCTCTCTCTGTCTG
>NC_134897.1:39790131-39792631 GCF_041734735.1 Babylonia areolata
AGGAGAAGGAGAAAAAGGTGGTGTATAATAGGAAAGAGGAGGAGGAGAAAAAGAAGGTAGAGTAGAATAGGAAAGAGGAGGAGGAGGAGAAAAAGAAGGTAGAGTAGAATAGGAAAGAGGAGGAGGAGGAGGAGAAAAAGAAGGTAGAGGAGAATAGGAAAGAGGAGGAGGAGGAGAAAAAGAAGGTAGAGTAGAATAGGAAAGAGGAGAAAAAGGAGGATAAAAAGGTAGGAGGAGGAAAAGGAGGAGGAGAAAAAGAAGGTAGAGGAGAATAGGAAAGAGGAGGAGAAGGAGAAAAATGTGGTGTAGAATAGGAAAGAGGAGGAGGAGAAGAAAGAGAAGGTAGAGCAGAATAGGAAAGAGGAGGAGAAGGAGAAAAAGAAGAAAAGGAAACAGATGGGATAGAAGAAGAGGAAGACCGAGGAGGAGATAAAAAAAGAAGTAGAGGGTGAAGGAGGAGGAGGAGGAGAAGAAGAAGAAGGAAGAAGGAATTGAACGAAAGGAGGAAGGTGGAGAAGAGGAAGGAGGAGGAGAAGAAAAGGACAAAGGGGAAGAAAAAGGGCAGAGGAGAAGGAGGAGCAGCAGCAGCAGCAACAGTAGTAGCAGTAGTGGTAGCTGTAGAAGTAGCAGTTTTAGAAACGATACAGAAGAAGTATGATAAAAAGAAAGGGAATGTTGATGTTAATGCATATACGAAGAAGCTGATGCTCTGAAAAGAACAGACAGACACACAGACACAGACACACACACACACACACACACACACACACATATATACATATATATATATATGTGTGTATCTTTTTAATTTTTTAAAGAATTAATTTTTACGTGTGTGTGTGTGTGTGTGTGTGTGTGTGTGTGTGTGTGTGTGTGTGTTTCATTTTTAAGAAATAATTTTGTGTGTGTGTGTGTGTGTGTCCATCTCTCTCTCTCTCTCTCTCTCTCTCTCTCTCTCTCTCTATATATATATATATATATATGTGTGTGTGTGTGTGTGTGTGTGTTTACCTGTCTGTATCTCTATGTCCGTCTGTCTGTGTGTATATATTTGAGGGGGCCGTGTCCGGGTGGGGGGTGGGGGTGGGGGGGTTAGGGAGGTAGGGGGGGTTATTACTATGACGTCGGTACAGGGGCAGCAATGAGATGAAGATGAGTACAATGTCGCCGACAAACCATGTTCCTTTCCTTTCTTTTTTTCTTTAGTCTTTTTACACATAGCGTTGGATGGAGGGATGTTTCACCCAGCAGTTCACAGCTCTCGAATGGTTCTCCACCACCACCACCACCAGTGTTTGGCGCAAGCAGCTCTGTGCTTACCTCACGCTGATTACCTCCCACGTTACCTTTGCTCTTACCGCTGTCTCTCTGCCTGTCTGTCTGTCAGTCTGTCTGTCTGGTCTGTCTGTCTGTGTCTATCGCACTGTCTGACTCTGTCTAGAACGAAGTTGCATACATACATTCCTCCCCCTCACATTCATACATACACGACGCACGCAGCGCATTCTATTTCTCTCTCTCTCTGTGTCTGTCTCATACACGACGCACGCATGAAGGAAACACACACACACACACACACACACACACACACACACACACACACACACACTGTTGAAACGCACATATACATACACGACACACGCAGTCACGGACAGATAGACCCACACAGACACAAACACAAACAGACACACACACACACACACACACACACACACACACACACACACACACACACACACACACACACACACACACACACACCAAAACAAGCAAACACCCCACCCACGCCCCAAACCGATTCTTAACAGAACCCATACTTGAGTTCTTTTGTCTGACGACCAGGTATTACGCTTCCCCTAAGTTCTGTACACACCACTAACTTGACTAGACAGAGACGAACAGAGGACAGTAATCCTCGTGGTTGGCAAAACAACAAAACCTCTCACTGCTTTTGTGTACAAACGTAGGCATGGGGGGAAGTTGTTCTTTAGATTCTTTCCCCTCACTGGGTAGATGGTGGAGGGGGTGCGACGAGGGGGGGTTGGGGTGTGGGTGCGGGGAAGGACTATGGGGAAAGACGACGTGAGCCTCAGTCATTCATTCAGTCCCTTTGGCCTGACACTTGGCGCCAGACGGAGGCGTCTACTACTGTCACTCGCGATATCGATCTCTTCCATCGCAAGTTCCTTCCATCGTGTCTGTCTCTGTCCCTTCCTCCTCTCTTTCTCTCTCTCTCTCTCTCTGTCCCTCCCTCCTCTCTCTCTCTGTCCCTCCTCTCTCTCTCTCTGTCCCTCCCTCATCTCTCTCTGTCTCTCCTCTCTCTGTCCCTCCCTCCTCTCTCTCTGTGTCTCTCCTCTCTCTGTCCCTCCTCTCTCTCTCTCTGTCCCTTCCTCCTTTTTCTCTCCCATTCTCTCTCTCTCTCTGTCCCTCCCTCCCCCCCATCTCTCCCCCCACCCCCTGCCTCCTATAACCTTCTCCTGCAGGCTCCTGGGTTTGTTGG
>NC_134897.1:39797631-39802631 GCF_041734735.1 Babylonia areolata
TGCTCTGGGAGCTATATTTTTGGCGTGGCGGTTGTTGAATTTAGCCCCGGTACACTTGATGGGAAAGCGATCTGAAAACGGTGGGGGTGTGTGTATGGAAAGAGGTAGATTTTTCGGGGTTTTTTTTGTGTGTGTATGTGTGTGTGGTCGAAAAGGGAAGGGGTGTTGCAGTTGTTCAAGTGGAAGCGTTAGGGTTATCAGTAGTGAGTGTGTATGTGTGTTGCATTTGTTGGGGGAATGGGGGTTGGTAGGTGGGTGGTGGTGGTAGTGGTGGTGGTGGTGGTGGTGGTAGTGTGTGTGTGTGTGTCTGTGTGTGTTTTTATTGTTCTTTTGTTTCCAGTTCTCAATGCCCCCAAAGGGATCAAAACGAAAATAAAAATATTGAATCGCGAATCGTGCGCGCGCGCGCATGTGTAAAATTGAATAGCGCGTCTGCAAAGCGATTTAGTGATTACGATCTTATGGCCAAGTGATTCACCATTACTCTATGTCTTTTGATGTGTGTGATTCATTAATTGACTAAGTGTGCGTTTTGGCGAGCAGAAGGCAAGAGAGGGAAGGTGAGGTGATAAGGGGGACATTGGCACTGTTAATCACTCTACACACACACACACACACACACACACACACACACACACATATGTATACATACATATTTAACGCACGCTCGCACGCACGCACGCACACACACACTTAAAAAAAAAAAATGTATGTATGTATATTATATATATATATATATATATATATGTGTGTGTGTGTGTGTATGTTTGTATGCATGTGTGTGTGTGGGGGGGGGGGTACTGGCTCTGTCGATGACGATAATTAGTGACGATAGTGGCTTTTTGACAACACCAACATACACAGTAGGTATACTAGACTTCGACGAAACATGTTATCTATGATCATCGGTAGCGCCGTTGTGTGTGTGTGTGTGTGTGTCTCCCCCTCCTCTCTCTCTCTCTCTCTCTCTGTGTTTGTTTGTTGTGTCGCCTGTTCTACCTGCTGGTTTGTCAACGATTTTTCACTAGGGGGGCTATGCTTTAGCTCAGTGTGTTAGTGAAGCTTGCTGTGTGGTCCCTCTGCCTTATGTGGACTAGTTTCTAGTTAGCTGTTGTTTGTTATCGATTTTTCACTAGGGGGGCTATGCTTTAGCTCAGTGTGTTAGTGAAGCTTGCTGTGTGGTCCCTCTGCCTTATGTGGACTAGTTTCTAGTTAGCTGTTGTTTGTCATCGATTTTTCACTAGGGGGGCTATGCTTTAGCTCAGTGTGTTAGTGAAGCTTGCTGTGTGGTCCCTCTGCCTTATGTGGACTAGTTTCTAGTTAGTTGTTGTTTGTTATCGATTTTTCACTAGGGGGGCTATGCTTTAGCTCAGTGTGTGAGTGAGGCTTGCTGTCTGGTCCCTCTGCCTTATGTGGACTAGTTTCTAGTTAGCTGTTGTTTGTTATCGATTTTTCACTAGGGGGGCTATGCTTTAGCTCAGTGTGTGAGTGAGGCTTGCTGTCTGGTCCCTCTGCCTTATGTGGACTTGTTTCTAGTTAGTTTTTGTTTTAAATGTTTGATATATATATCTACTGAAATAACAGAACCTAGTGTGTGTGTGTGTGTGTGTGTGTGTGTCTTTTTATTTTGTTATTATTATATTTTTTTCGATTTTTTGTTGTTGTAATAACATAAACAGATAAATACATATTCAAATCATAACAATTTGTATAGAAAAAAACAAAAACAAAAAAACAAAACGCACAAACAAAAAGAAAAGAGAAATGTTGAACTCACAATATTAATGAGAACTGAAGAAGATGAAGAAAGAAGGAGATTAAAGACGTGACACATAGAGAGAGGAAGAGAAGAGAAGAGAGGAGCACGTTTTTGATTGGAGGATGATACAAAAAGAAAAAAGACATTTCAAAATAATTTACAAATAATGAGGCAAGGAGATGAAATGATTAACAAATAGTAAAGAGTGGTAACTCTCTCCAGTGTCTGGGTTTGTTCCAATGTACCGTTTATTTACCTGCGTGCTAGCTGAATCGGTAGCGTAAGCATCACTGACTTGAAGTTGTGTACCTTGTGTAATGGAGAGAGTTACCACTCTTTACTATTTGTTAATCATTTCAAAATACTTTCGAAACATACACAGTGTCATGAGTCCATGACTCGCGTATAAACACCACCAATCATAAACATGCATACACACTTAAAATTTTTATGTATGTATATACATACGTATACATATACATACACATTCACACATACATGTGCATGCACGTGCATGTACACATATACACACATTTGGTTTTGTTGATGTCATTCGATCAATGATCTGTTGTTGTTGTTTTTATTTGATCGTCGTTTGGGTGGTTGGTTGTGTTGTGTTGTTTTTGTAGCTTAATTGTGTTAACATTTTTGTTTTGTGAAATTTGTTTTGTGTTTGTTTGGTTTTGTGATTGTGTTAACCTTTTTGTGGCTTCTAGACTTTAATTTGTTCTGCAGTTAGATGTGTTTTGTTTGTCAGTTATATTTGGTCGGATGTTTGTTTTGTCATTGTGTTCACGTTTCTGGCTTTTAATAATAATAATAATAATGGTATTTTTATAGCGCTGAAGACAAATCAAAGCGCTTTCGCACCAGTCATTCACACGCATGCATAGCTCTAAAACTGGAGAAACTGAAGACAAGGAAGAGGTTTGTTTTGTAGTTCATTGTTGTTGCGGTAAGTTTGATTGTTGTTTTGACATAGTCGTCTCTTGTTTGGTTGTGTTGTAATTTTGTTCACTTTTTTTTTTTTGTCTTGTAGAGTTTTGTTTTGTCTTGTACCTGGATGGTGTTATTTATTGTTGTTGTCTTGTGGAAGTAATTTTAGTACACGTTGATGTTTTTGATTTGCTTTGGTCGTCTCATGGTTGGTTGTGTCGTAACGTGTTCACTTTTTAAAAAATAATTTATTCATTATTTTTATTTATTTTTTTGTTATATACATTTACAGAATGTGTTTTGTGAGTTGGTTGTCGTTCGTTTTGCTTTGTTTTTTGCTTGTAGTAAGTTAGTTGTTGCTGTTTTGGTTTGGTCGTCTCTTAGTTGGTTGGCTGTTTTGTAATTATGTTCATTTTTCTGACTTGCGGAATTTGTTTTGTTTTCTTGTGTGTGTGTGTGTGTGTGTGTGTGTGTGTGTAGTTGGTTTTGTTATGTTGTTTCTGAAGTAGAAGGAGGAAGGTGGCCGTGTGGATAACACCCTTATCTGCCGGGTACAGTGTCCGTGGGGGTCTAGGTTCGAATCCCGGTCTCGCCCTTTCTCCCAAGTTTGGACTGGAAAAATCAACCTGAGCAGTCTGGTCCTTCGGGTGAGACGATCAGCCGAGGCCCCCCGTATGCAGCAGGCACTTGGCCCGCTGAAAAAAGAAGAAGAAGAATAAAAAAAGAAAAAGAAAAAAAAAGGTAAAATAAGTGTTGCCATTCTGATTCATTATGGTTTGGAATTTTGTTCTGATCTTAAGAAACTGCTTCTATCGTTTTAGGGCAAGGGCTGGACGTCAAAATACGTGTATGTGCTCAGAATTTGTCTTGTCTGTACCCCCCACCCCCTCTCCCCTTCCCCTCCTCTCTCTGTGTCTGTCTGTCTGTCCTATCATCTATTTGTCTGTTTCTCTGTCTGTCTGTGTTTGTTTATCACTCCCCTCCCAGTTCTCTTTTCGTTCCACGGACATGAACAGACGACAGACACCCACGCACAGAACGCACGCACGAGCGCGCACGGACAGGCGGCTCTTACATCATACACACCTTGCTTTCTGTCTCCTTCGTTTTCTCCTTCTGCTCTCTCTTGGTCTCACTGTCTGTCTGTCTGTCTGTCTGTCTGTCTCTCTCTGTCTCTGTCTCTCTCAGAACTCACACACACACACGTACGCACGCACGCACGCACGCACACACACACACACACACACACACACACACACACACACACACACACACACACTAACACACTAACACACACACACACACGCACACACACACACACACACATGGGGTCACCATGAAAACCGGTCAAAAAAGAAAAGAAAAGAAGAAACCAAAAATTGCGGTAGCACCCTCGTAAAGCTGTCTGACATGTAAATGCCAGGTTGACTTAGGAGATAACTCCCACCAGCTTGTGAATGAAGCGTGTTATAATGGTGGCCTTAGCTTAGTGCTGAGTCGAGGGTATAACATCCCCCCCACACTTCCATTCAAAAGGCACCATGTGTGTGTGTGTGTGTGTCTAGGATTGAGAGAAGAATTATTGTCTTTTTTTGGGGAGGTGGGGGGTATCGGGTGGGGGTGGGGGCTTGGGGGTGGGGGTGTCTCTTCAGAAGTTTCGGAGGGCAGCGAGGGCAGCCTAGAACGCTTTGGGTCTTTGTCTTGTCTCTGTGTCTGTGTCTGTCTGTCTCTGTCTCTTGTCTCACTGTCGCTCTCCTTCTCTCACTCTCAACGTTGACAATAGCTTGTTTATGAATGGTGGAGTGTGTGTGTGTGTGTGTGTGTGTGTGTGTGAGAGAGAGAGAGAGAGAGAGAGAGAGAGAGAGAGAGAGAGCTGTACCCCATTCCGGCAGTAAATAATTTATGATGATGTTAACTCGTGTCGGTGGTTTTAGCATGATGTTTAGCAGTTGCCTGCTATGGGTTTTTTTTTTTTTTTTTTTTTTTTGTTTTTTTTAGAACTCCTTTTGATGTTGGATGCTTAATATTTTCAACGATGTCTCATGCAATGAAATGGTGCATGTGCATGTGCGTGTTTGTGTTTATGCATGTACGTGTACATGTGTGGGTGTATGTGTGTGCGTGTGTGTGTGAATGGTTATGTACGTCAGTGATGGCGACAATGGTTTGTGATAGTTGTGAGTATATAGGAAATCTATTTTCCACTTTCTACGCCACCCCCACCCACCCACCTCTTCCCCCACCTCCCCATTTCTTGAAGCGAACATGTTAAAAACTGGCGGCCAGAAAAGCGATGCAGACGCAC
>NC_134897.1:39807631-39820131 GCF_041734735.1 Babylonia areolata
TTTTTTTTTTTTTTTTTTTTTTAAATAAACATAACAAATCCGGCTCGTTATGCCGAATCATTTGTTTCAACAACAACAAAAAAAAACAAAAACAAAAAATCCATACTCAGTTTTATTGCCAGCCGAGTTATATGTATTCCAGAAAAAAAGAAAAAAGAATGATTATTAAAATTATTTTAAATCACACCAGAATGCAGTGCAATTTTTTTTTTTACATCAAAATAAACGATTTAGGTGCTTTAATCACGATCAGTTATCAGATTGTCAACAAAAAAAAACCAAAAACCAAAAATAAGTATTAAAAAAAAAATCAAAACAAACAAAAAAAAAAGGAATAAATGCGTGACTTTTCAGCATTTTGGATTCATTTCGTCTGAGCTGTTTATGAAACTATTGGAAAGTGGCCCGCAACTAATCTGCCGAGGTCTGGACATTTCTATGGAAGAGAAAGAGAGAGAAAATCAGAGTCCCTGTAGAGATCAGACACATGTTTGAGACCATCAGGAGGAGCAAACAGGTACAGTCTTTTTTTTTTCTTTTTCTTTTTTTTTTGCCCTTATAAGACAAAGGGATACAATTTCAAGCGTTGTTCATTATTATTTTTAATTGCGCTTTCAGTCAACTGGCACACATAGATAAAAGATTGATTTCCACCAGGTTTTGTTAGTTTCTTTTGAAGGGGTTTTAGTTTTTGGGTAGGGGTGATTGTCGTTCTCAGCACCGGTTGCGCACAGACATAAAAAAAAAATAATACCCCCGAAAGCAATGGAGTGTGAAAGGACACTCTTGCAGCGGTTTTGTTTTCTTCATCCTCTGCCATGTCTATACTGTGTCTGATGACGTCTGTTTTCGTGTTTGTTTTTTACCTCCCTCCGTTAGTGATCCATGAATGAGAGAGAGAGACAGAGACAGGGGTGTTCTTTTTCTTTCTGCTGCTTACCCGCGTTCTCTTTCCCTCTTTCAGTGTCTGTCTGTTTGTCTGTCTGTCCGTCTCTCTCTCTCTCTCTCTCTCTGTTTGTATGTGTGTGGTATTTGTTGAATCGGATTTACCAGTTACAAAGAAAAGACCATTCGCTCCTTGGTAATCGCTTTTTCCATGCTGCTGCTACTGCTGCTGTGCTGCATTCTATTCTTACACCAACATATATGTTTGACCGTGTTCCCATAATCAAAAAGGGGGTTTTCATCCTGTCCGTTCACAGTTGACAGTTTGCTGTTGGTCTTTGTTCAAGTGTTGTCAGCATTTGCGCAAGGTCATGGGTGACCTTTTTCTTGGTTTCAGGCAGTTGATGGGCTGGCGGGTAGGAGCACAGTAACCAGCCTGATGAGATCTTCAGTGGGCGGAACAGTTGTCTCTTATTTGTTGGCTCCACTCATGCTTACCTTCTCTCTGGAAGCGTATGAGGATGCTGGATTTACCGTCAGAAAACGAGGGCATTGATATCTGAATTCAAAAGATCTGTCTGTCTGGCTGGCTGGCTGTCTACATCTGTCTATCCGTTTGTGTATCTTGATATATATTATGTGTACATGTATAAGTATGTATGTATGTATGTATGTACACCTATCTAAACCCACCAAAATCAAAATGCGGTTGGAGTATTGTCATTCAGAGAGAGAGAGAGAGAGAGAGGGGGGGGGGGGGCGGGGGTTGCAGGCAGGGGGGAAGAGAGGGGGGTGTGGGGGGACGAACCGTCTGGATTTTAATGTTGATAGAGAGCACCGCGTTTTTTCAGTTACTGCTTTTACAACTTTTAATAAAAACTGTATATATATATTAAAAAAAAAGGGAAAAAAAAGAGGACTAGTCGTAAGGAAGGCCGTAAAATCCTTCTCCCAGCCAGTGGGGGAAGGTGGACTGTAAAGGACGTGGGTGATTGATACGAGCTCTGAATTTATGGCTGAAGCCAGGCTTACGGGATAAAGAGTGGACGCGCTCCTTCTTCTCGATAGCATGTCAGCGACTGATATATGACTGTAATCTTTTGTTTTTTGGTTTATACGTTTTGTTATTGAGGTAGGAATGTCTGTTCAGGTGGGCTTTTCACTTGTGCATGTTAGTTTATGTAATAGGCTGTTAGATGTAACTTTCTTTCTTTCTTTCTTTCTTTCTTCCTTATCTTCTGTTTTTGTTGGTATCATCTTTGTTATGTTTTGATATTGAGATTGAAGGACCATAGACGATCGATGAAGAAGTGTGTGGATTTTTATTGACTGTTATAACGCGAAGATAGTCTGTTCTCTAAAGAGTTTATCGACAACTGTTTGTATTTTTTATTTGTTTTATTTTATTTTTTTACAGGCAATGCAAAAACGAAGTTATGTTTTTTTGGGTTTGGTTTTTTTTGTTTGTTTTTTTTTGTTTAGTCTTTTTGTTGTTGCCAAACTTTACTTTTTAACGTCAGCCAAGTTTTGCGAAGTGCGTAGATTCTTCTGAATACAAAGAAAAACGAGTGATTGAACAACGTGACAGGGAATATGAACTGCAAACTTGACATATGAATACTTTATATTTCACATTCGTCTGGTGCGAGTGGGTGTTTATGTGTGTGTGTGTGTGTGTGTGTTTGTGTGTGCGTGTGTGTGTGTTTGCGTGTGGGTGTTTATATGAATATATGTTTGCACGTGTGTGCGTGCGTGCGTGTGGTTTTGTGTGTGTGTGCGTGTGCGTGTGCGTGTGTGTGTGTGTGTGTGTGTGTGTGTGTTGTGTTGTGTTTATGATAGCAAAGTATCTTTGCCTATGTGTTTATCTCTCATTCCTGTTTGGAGATTCCCTTCAACAACCGGGTAAGCGATACGCTGCTGATTGGCAGAGATTGCGATTGCCTGTTTGTGTGGAAGGTCATCTGATCTCGTCTAACCAGGCAGGCGATACACACATCCATGTCAGCTTCGGCAAACGCTGATCGATAGAGAACGCGGATCGATCTTTGGGACGCACGCACACACAAATACATACACGAGAAGCATATGCACACGCACATATTATACACGCACGCATACACAGACAGACACAGACAGACAGACAGACAGACACACACACACACACACATACACACACACACACACACACACAAACACAAACACAGACGCGCACGAACACGTGTTCTCTCTCTACCTCCCATCGGCTCCCCTCTCCCTCCCCCCTCCTCCAGACTCTATCTTTCCAATCAGAGCTGTGTTATAGACTGCAATATCGTTTATCGCAGAGGAGAGATATTGGATACATTGTTACTTGTGTGTGTGTGTGTGTGTGTGTGTGTGTGTGTGTGTGTGTGTAATGCGCGTAGTTTTAACCCTTGACATTACATGAGACATGTTTGGTTATGGTGGTGGTTGCGTTGAAGGTGATGTTCTGTTGGTGGTGGTGTTGATGGTCGTTACGATAGTGGTGGTGGTGTTGATGGTGGTTGTGATAGTGGTGGTGATGATGGTAGTTGTCGTTGTGACATCTTTTGCTGCTGATGCTGCTGTTGCTGCTTCTGCCACTGATGCTGTTGTAATCACGATGCATTTCTCTGAGTACTGAACTCGGGTTGCTGTGCCAGGTGAGATCGTGACGCCTGAGGCAACCCCACCCAGTTTCTTTCCCCTTCTCCGTGTGCACTGATTAATGTATCCCAATGGATTTTCCCTTCCTTTTTTTTCTCAATCTTTCAGCTTTTTTTTTTAATAATTTACCAGGGAAACTGACTCCCTTATTGCTTTTTTTTTTTTTGTGCTGTAAGTAATTAATTGCATAAGCACACGCTTAGCACAGGACAGACATCGGGTTGTCAAGTCTAACCTCTTCTTCTTCTTCACCACTTAGTGTGTGCGTTCGAAATGGGTTGCAGAGGATAGGACAGACGGTGAGCGAGAAAGGGGGAAGGGGCGGGGGGCGGGGGTGGTCGAATTTGGGTGAGTGGGGACTTAAAACGTATGGGAACAAGTTCATGTTATGAGACCTGAAAAAGAAAAGAAAAAAGAAACAGAAGAGAAGGGGTGTGGGTGGGTGGGGGTGGGGGGGGTGGGGTGGAGAAAACAGAAGGAAAAAAGTGTTGTTGTTTTTTTCCAATGAAGAAGGCGTGTGAAAGCACACACACACACGCAATTGTGGTGCTCCATGACCTGCATGCAACTGAGGCCACAAAAAGAGAGACAAGTTTATATCTATCTATCTATCTATCTATACGTACATATATATATATATATATATATATATATATATATATATATATATATATATATATATATATATATATATATATATATATGGAGTGATGGCCTAGAGGTAACGCATCCGCCTAGGAAGCGAGAGAATCTGAGCGCGCTGGTTCGAATCACGGCTGAGCTGCCGATATTTTCTCCCCCTCCACTAGACCTTGAGTGGTGGTCTGGACGCTAGTCATTCGGATGAGACGATAAACCGAGGTCCCGTGTGCAGCATGCACTTAGCGCACGTAAAAGAACCCACGGCAACAAAAGGGTTGTTCCTGGCAAAATTCTGTCGAAAAATCCACTTCGATAGGAAAAAGAAATAAAACTGCACGCAGGAAAAAATGCAAAAAAATGGGTGGTGCTGTAGTATAGCGACGCGCTCTCCCTGGGGAGAGCAGCCCGAATTTCACACAAAGAAATATGTTGTGATAAAAAGAAATACAAATATATATATATATATATATACATACATACATATACATATACATATATAGCAGTAACTGCCGCATTGTTCCGTTATACTGTATATGACCGCAAACATCGTGCTTTATACGTATCACGTATGCAGGTATTGATGCAGTATGGGCGGGGAGACTCCTTTTAGGAGGACACACCCCTCCCTTTCACACAGCTAACGTGTTCGAGTCCCCGCTCTTCATATATAGGTGTGTGTGTGTGTGGAGGAACGTACCATGTCCACAGCCGGTTCAGAGCTTATTAAATGAACGTTTGAGCTTCTGGAAAATGATACTACGATTACTGCCCCTTTTACCTCTTGATATACACGTGTATGGTAGTTTGGTTTTAACGTTGGTAAACCTGAAGAGGGTCGACGACGGGTCAACAGGGACATCTCTGGATTTTATCGATGGTATTTACCTCGAAGAGAATGGATATGTTTAATGCATCCACTTGTTATGTTCGACCCGTAAAAAGTACGAAGGTAATAAGAGTTGTTTTATTCTTCAAACGTCGTTCAGGATTTGCAAAGTGAGCAAATTCGTGTTAGCATAAAGGCAAGAAGAAATCTGATACAGCATGATAAAAACAACAAGGAAAAAAACCAACAACCCAACTAACAAGAACTTGAAATACACGTCTATGATCGTCTTTATCCTTTTTAAAATTGTGCTAAGCTCGCAGACGTATTCATTTCAGCTCTAAAATAGCCGACATTCACTCGAAGACTGGAGAAATAGCGAATGCTTGCGTCTTAAAGAATATGCTGATTACGAAGCTACGTAATTTCACGTCATCTCCAGCAAGTGCAGATTGGAAGGGGGAAAAAAGTCTCTATCGATTGTTTGAGATGTATGTCAAGGCTGTTATTGTAATATGAACAACTTCGTATTTTTAATGCAAAAATAGAAATAAAGTTGTTGTTGTTGTTGTTTAATCCATTTTATTTTAGTGGTAATACGGTGACGAAATGCATTAACCCTTGTAGTCACTGACTGGTTTTAGTCGTTTTAAAACGAACAAACAGCATAAACAAACGGGTGGATAAAGAATGTATGGAAGGAGGGCGAGACACACGGCAAGGTCGGGGCGTGTGGGGTGTGTGTCGGGTGGGAGGTGGGGTGGGGGGGGAGAGATGGAGGAGGGAGAGAGGGGGAGGGGAAGGAAAGTAAAGGGAGACAAGCCGGTCAGTGGGGAAGGGAGGAAAGGGAGGACAAAGGATGACGACAGTACCCGGGAATTCCCTCAGAATTCTATGCATTCCATGCTAAAATGCAGAACGAACAAACAAACAAATACCGAAAAAGTTCACAACAGGAACGATGGGCAACACCACCTCCAGCAGCTTCAGCCAACAAACAGTCCTGTTAGTTTCTCTCTGTCTGTCTCTCTGTCTCTGTCCCTGTCTGTCTGTCCCTCTTTCTCTGTCTTCAAGAGATACACACTCACGTGATCGTTCGCACGAATAAACCAATTAAACAAGGAACACATAGTGCTAGTCTCTTCGCCTCTTCTACTTCTTCAAGAGGGAGCAAAACAACAGACTGTTTACACGCCAGAGAAGGAAAGCAGGAAACTCTCTCTCTGTGTGTGTGTGTGTGTGTGTGTGTGTGTGTGTGTGTGTGTGTGTGTGTGTGTGTGTGTGTGTGTGTGTGTGTGTGTTGGTGTGGGAAGAAACAAATGGGTGTGTCGCAGTAGTTTGGTGGTGACTGGACCTTTGCAGAATCCTTTTGGCTTTTTTTTAATTTTTTTTTTTTAACAAGGGTTTTTGTGGAGTGTCCTTCACGGTTGGTTGCGGCACAAACAACATGCATGAATGATTGCATGGCTTGCGGTCGCTGTGTGTGTAGGGAGGGAGGGAGGGGGCGGGAGGGGGGGGGGGGGCAGGGCAGGTAGGGGAGGGGTTTTGTTTCTGTGACGCCATTAGTAACAGAAATATCCTCTCCAGTGTTGTTATACATGCTAAACAGGAATTGTGCAGCCAGGCGAATAATGGATGTGCATTGCTCTTTGTTCTGCACTGCACTTTCTGGTTCTCTGTTTTTCCTCCC
Organism: Babylonia areolata; assembly: GCF_041734735.1. Lineage (NCBI taxonomy): Eukaryota > Metazoa > Mollusca > Gastropoda > Neogastropoda > Buccinidae > Babylonia > Babylonia areolata. The sequence goes on from NC_134897.1 coordinate 39,814,342, forward strand.
TCTCTCTCTCTCTCTGTCTGTGTGTCTCTGTCTCTCTCGGTCTCTGTCTCTCTTGTATTTTTGTCCTCTCCCCCCTTTTTATGCTCTCTCTCTCTCTCTCCCAATCTCTGTCTCTCTCCTATATTTTTAACCCCTCTCCCCTCCCTTTTTTTTTATTCTGTCTCTCTGAGTCTCTCTGTCTGTCTGTCTGTCTGTCTGTCTGTCTGTCTCTCTCTCTCTCTCTCTCTCTCTCTCTCTCTCTCTCTCTATCTCTCTCCTGCACTTTTTACCTCCTCTCTCCCCCATTTTATTCGGTCTCTTTCTCTCCCTCTTTCACCGCCCCCACATTTCCTTTTTTTATCCCTCCCTCTCACCCACTCGCTTGCTCGCACCCCTTCGTTAACACACACACACACACACACACACACACACACACACACACACACACACACACACACACACACACACACACACACACACACTTCTCGTTCTACGATGAACAAAGATCCAGTCACAAGATCCATAGCCTCGCCTTATTATGTACTCCGCAGTATCACATATCGTCTCGCTGAACGCCGAGACTTGTAGTATCGGAGCAAAGATTTAGTTACTGATAATATTTGATTATTTGCGCGCGTTCACATATGAGAAAGAATAACCTTGAAACTAGACACCATAGCAGCTTGGTCTCAAAAGACTGAATTGAAAGGGGGAAAAAAAACCCACCACCAACAACATTGACACGAAGACCAATGACCGACGACCTTTTACAATTCAATCTTGAGGTAAAAAAAAAATCTTTTGCTAATGATGAAAATTATGAACACTTATTCAGCGCTTATTCTCAAATAGAGCTCAAAGCGCTTTCCATGCGTAAAACTCGTTATTAAATGTACCCGCTCATTACAGACACGATGAAATCATTCATCTAACTCGCATGGTGCGCGAAGATATCAGTTGCTTAAATGAACTGGTCTTCACAGAAGATAGTCGATATTGTCTTGGCATGAGAAGTGTTGTTCTTTAACGATTGTTTTGAAAATCAAAACAGTAAAGTCTTCAAATTGTAAGGCGACGCATGATGGCTCTATGTTAGTGTGTCGAAGAAGAAGAAGAAGGGAAGGAGAAGAAGTAGAAGTAGAAGGAGGACATATTAATAAGTCAAAGAAGGAAAGAAAAAGAAGAAAAGACAAAGGCGAAGAAAGGAAAATGATGAAGAAGTGGAAGAAGAAGGAAAAGAAGAGGAGAGCAACCCCCCTCCACCCCCCCACCTCCCCCCAAAAAAAGTAGCTTTGAAGCTCAAGAGATACCAAGATGGCTGCCCTCGAATACAAGAGGAGAAATAAGCAGCAGGCCTTTTTGGTGGTGTTCCCACGAAGATGGAAAAGAAAGTGAAAAAAAAAAGAAGCTACAAAGATACCATGATGGCTGTGCAAAGTCTGATGGTAGATAAAGGAGGTTGAAGAGAGAGGCTGGTAAGAGAGAGAGTATTAACAGGGTGCTATGATGGGTATCGGAGGCAAGGCAGTCTCTGTGTGTGTGTGTGTCCCTTGTTGATGGTGACAAAGGAAGGTGTGTGTGTGTGTGTGTGTGTGTGTGTGTGTGTGTGTGTGTGTGTGTAAGCGTGTGCGTGCGGAAACGTTTGTAAATGTGTGTGGGAACTGTCTTAAACGAACAGACCTGGCCGAAACATTGTGTGTTTTTTGTGTTGGTGAAGTTGTTTTGTTTTCTCGGGATTTTTTTTTTTCTGCCTCCCATCTATCTGTCTGTCTCTGTCTCTGTCTGTCTGTCTGTCTGTCTGTCAGTCAGTCTCTCTCCCCCCTCTTTCTTGACTTGTGTTTCACCCTGTCTATATAATTGTCCCTATACTCCCTACGTCCCACTCCCCGACCCCCATCCCACACCCTTGACACGGGCAAAATGGCCTAGTCATTAAAATGCTCGAGTTCGAGTTCTCCCCCTCTTTCTCACTCTCTCTCTCTCTCTCTCTTTCTCTCTCTCTCTCTCTCTCTCTCTCTCTCTCTCTCTCTCTCTCTCTTCTTCTTCTTCTTCTTCTTCTTCTTCCTCTCTCCCTCTCTCTTCTTCTCCCTCTCTCTCCCACCCTCTCTCTTTTCCTCCCCGTCTCACTCTCTTTCTGTCACGCTTTCCCTCTCTCTCTAACTCTTTCTCTTCCTCTCCCCCTCTCTATCCCCCGCCCCTTCTCTCTTTATCTCTCTTCCTCTCCCCCTCTTGCTATCCCTCTCCTTGTCTTCTTCCCCCTCCCTCCCACTCTCTCCCTATCTCTCACTCCCTCCCTCGTCCTCTCTCTCAATCTCTTTCTTTCGCTGTCATCACTCCAAACATGAGTACATACAATTCATGCTTTTTCTATGATTATGTTTTTAATTGGTTTTCGTTCCGATCGCGTTGTTTTTATTCTGTGCTGTCTCTGCCTCTGTCGACTGACATTGCTGTCATCATTGTTCCCAAGACGTCTGTGCCTTTATTGATTATTGTCATATAATGTATATCTTACTTACAGCGATGGCTAGATATGGGGCGGGATGTGTGTGTGTGTGTGTGTGGGAGGGGGGTGGAGGAGGTAGAGGGTGTACTGAAACACATCAGTGTTTATCTGTTATCGTTTGGGGAAAAAAAAAGCCTGTCTTTGTTTCTGTTCGCTCTCTATCTCTGTATCTCTGACATTTTATTGTCATTACCAGTAAGGGTCTGTTCACAAGGTGGGAAGGGGGGGGGGGGGGGGGGGGGGGGGGGGGGCAAGATTCACACGTCTTACATCACCACAAGCACACAACGATAATAAATGACTCTGCTTGTTCCAGAAGTAGCGTACCCCAAAACCTCGAATAACACGTGGTCCCCCAATGACCTTTTTTTTTTTTCTTTTTTTTTTTCTTTTCTTTTCTCTCTCCAGGTGTGAATGCCGCAGCAGGTAGGCGGACGACCTTGACCTGCTTTGTTGAGTCGTGAGCCCCCATCACCCCCCCCCCCCCCCCCCACACCAAGCCGCCACGTTGGAGGGTACTAAGCCAAAGCCAGCCGCCAGCAAACCGGAGAAAATCATGGGGCGAAAGAAAATACAGATATCGCGCATCTGTGATGAGCGCAACCGACAGGTAAGGGGTGTGATGTACATGGCAGTGATGCTGATAATGGTCGTGATGATGATGATGATGATGGTGATGATTATGATGATAAAAAGGGTAAAAGATGGTTTAAAATCAAAGCTACCTTAAGATGTAGAGTTTAAGATGGTTTAAAATCAAAGGTACCTTAAGATGAAGATTTTGTCTTTTGAAACCCTTCATCTTAAGGTACCTTTGATTTTAAACCATCTTTTACCCTATTTAACTTCGTTTTAAAAGGTCCAGCAGTCACCGTTTTTTTCATCGATGATGATGATAATAATAACAATGATGATGATGGTGGTGGTGATACTACTACTACTAATGATGATAATGATAATTGATGATGATGATGCTTATAATAACAATGATGATGATGATGGTGGTGATACTACTACTACTAATGATGACAATGATAATAATAATGATGATGGTGATGATAATGACAAAGAAGACGATAATGATAATAATGTGTGGAGTGATGGCCTAAAGGTAACGCGTCCGCCTAGGAAGCGAGAGAATCTGAGCGCACTGGTTCGAATCATGGCTCAGCCGCCGATATTTTTCCCCCCTCCACTAGACCTTGAGTGGTGGTCTGGACGCTAGTCATTCGGATGAGACGGTAAACCGAGGTCCGGTGTGCAGCATGCACTTAGCGCACGTAAAAGAACCCACGGCAACAAAAGCGTTGTCCCTGGCAAAATCCTGTAGAAAAATCCACTTCGATAGGAAAAACAAATAAAACTGCACGCAGAAAAAAAGGGTGGCGATGAAGTGTAGCGACGCGCTCTCCCTGGGGAGAGCAGCCCGAATTTCACACAGAGAAATCTGTTGTGATAAAAAGAAATACAAATACAAATAGAAATGATGATGATGATAATGATAATGAAAATAATTATAGTAATAATAATGATAATGTAAATAATAATAATGATAATAATAATAATGATGATCATAATGATGATGATGGCACTACTACTACTAATACTACGACTACCACTACTACGAAGGAAAATAAATATAATCAAAATGACCATTATTATTATCACTATCCTATTCATTATTATCATTCTTCTTCTTCTTGTTCTGACTGTTGTTATCATTATTAATGTACACCTGTGTCAGTGTGTGGCAGGGGTGTTGGATGTTTAGCTGGCGGGAAGTTGGGGAGCGTGGGGGACAGAGTCGGTGGGGAATGGGGTTACTGTGGATGTCGGACAGTCTTCTGTGAGGCTGGGAGGTTTTTGCGGTGACAGAGTGGGTGTGCTGTATGCCGTGGGTTGATGGGCGCGTAGGTGGTGGTGGTGGTTGTGGCGGTGGCGGTGGTGGTGGTGGTGGGCGACGACACGTGAACCTGCAGACTGCCGGGCGATGAGTTGCCGTGTATCAGAACGGCGCTGTTGTGAGGACAATAGGCTTTCTGTGCTGTGGTGATGATGATGATGATGATGGTGATGATTTTCTCTGTTGAATACAAACGTGTCTCTGTCTGTCTGTCTGTCTGTCTGTCTGTCTCACATGACATGCTTTGTCATCCCTCTCTCTCTTTCTCTCCCTCTCTCTCTTTCTCCCCCTCCGGCTCCTTCCCTTACTCTTTCTCTCACTTTCTTTCGCGCCCTCCCCCATCCCCCACCTCTGTGTAGGCCACATGCGTGCGTGGTGGTAAGGATGTCCGTCTGGGTGTTTCCGTGAATACAGACATGCGCGCGCGCGCCTCTGTGTGTGTGTGTGTGTGTGTGTGTGTGTTTGCGCGCGCGCGTGTGTTATCTTTCTCTATGTGTGCGTGCGTGCGTGCGCGCGCGTGTGTGTGTGTGCGTGTGTGTGTGTTCGCGCGTGCTTACGTGTGTGGTGTATGTGTGCGTGTGCGTATGTATGTGTTTTTGTGTAAAGCAAACATGATCGAAAACATGTTTGCGTGTTCGCCATTCATCCTTGCCAGTCGGGGGGAAAAGATCGAAGTTGGGAGGTAGGGGGGAAGAAGGGAAAAGCCGGGAAGAGATCGTGTGAGCTTCAGAAAGAAAGGAAGAAGAAGAGAAACGAACGGGAAAGTTCTTCTTCTTCTGCGTTCACTCGTATGCACACGAGTGGGCTTTTACGTGTATGACCGTTTTTACCCCGCCATGTAGGCAGCCATACTCCGTTTTCGGGGGTGTGCATGCTGGGTATGTTCTTGTTTCCATAACCCACCGAACGCTGACATGGATTACAGGATTTTTAACGTGCATATACACACGAAGGGGGTTCAGGCACTAGCAGGTCTGCACATATGTTGACCTGGGAGATCGTAAAAATCTCCACCCTTTACCCACCAGGCGCCGTCACCGTGATTCGAACCCGGGACCCTCAGATTGACAGTCCAACGCTTTAACCACTTGGCTATTGCGCCCGTCAGGTAAAGTTCAAAACCAGCCCCTAGCAGAAACGAGACGCCACGAACGAATAATGCCAACCAACCAGCCAACCAACCAACTGACCGAGCGACCGATCAAATAACGGACTCATCAAGTGATCAGCGACCAACCACACAGGGGACACGACGTGGCTTGCCCTGTCGGAAGGATACTCTGGCACCACCGCCACCACCACCACCACCACTATGAATGCTGACTGCCCCATTATCTGGCTAGGAGATCATCTCTCTGTTCCTGTTCTTGCAAATCGATGGTCATTTCCTTCTCCTTTTTCT
>NC_134897.1:39822631-39835131 GCF_041734735.1 Babylonia areolata
TGTACCTGCAGGTTGCTGCTTGGGAGGAGGGGTGCGCGGGGGAGGGGGGGGGTTGTGAGGAAGGGGGTTATGTGGGCGTGATGATGATGATGACGATGATGATGTGGAGGAGGATGATAATGATGGTGTTAAGAGGCATAATGATGGACGAGGAAGATGACCAAGGACGAGTGCAGCATTGCATGCTCTCTCTGTGTCTCTCTGTGTTCTCTCTCTCTGTCTCTCTGTGTTCTCTGTCTCTCTGTGTTCTCTTTCTCTGTCTCTCTGTGTTCTCTGTCTCTCTGTGTTCTCTCTCTCTCTCTCACACACACACACACACACACACGCACACATGCTTACGCACTCGCTGGCATGTTGGGTAGCTGAGATTTCAGCGAGAGATATTCTCGGTTCGAAAGTGGGTCAATGCCTGCATTGGTATCAAAATTAACTTCCTGCTATCACTGTGCTTGCACATGATTTTTAGATTGATATTATGATTATTTCAGTTTTCGTGCTTCCCCTCCAAATATTCCCCATCACCCTGGTCAACACGGTAACGGTGACATTGTTGTTTTATCATCATCGTCGTGTTCATCCCCATTCTCTCCCGCCACCATCATTGTCATCGTCATATTTTCAAAGTCACCCTCTGTTACCTCCCTGTGTTTTCATCGCCCTTACTGTTGTCACCATAAATCTTTCCCAAGTCATCCTGTTTGGTACCTTTCCATATCTCCATCTCCATCATCGTTGTCATCGTCCGTCTCGTCCGTCTTCATGACCAGTACCTCTCCATATCTCCACCCATCACCATCATCGTTGTCATCGTCCGTCTTTTCAGAATCTTCCTGGCTGGTACCTCTCCATATATCCATCACCATTGTCGTCATCGTCCATCTTTCCGGAGTCTTTCTGACTGGTACCTTTCCAAATATCCATCACCATTGTCGTTGTCATCGTCCATCTTTCTCACCCTCTGTTACCTCCCTGTGTTTTCATCACCCTTATTGTTGTCACCATAAATCTTTCCCAAGTCATCCTGTTTGGTACCTTTCCATATCTCCATCTCCATCATCGTTGTCATCGTCCGCCTTGTCAAAGTTTTCCTGACTGGCACCTGATTTCAGTTTTACATGGACTGAAACGAGATGTTGGTGAACTGGTCTTTTTAACGTTTTAAACACATCTCTTGACACACGTTTTGTTTCTTTTTGTTTAAGCGCCGTCTGGTAAGGGAAGGGGTAGGGGGTATTCAGCCCAGAAAAGACCCCTTTCACGATCGACTGTACTACAAGCTACAAAGATGAATAAGAACCAGTACATTACACAATGCAATACACAGCCCCCCCCCCTCCTCCTCCTCCCCATATGTATCCAGGTGACGTTCACGAAGCGCAAGTTCGGGCTGATGAAGAAGGCGTACGAGCTGTCGGTGCTGTGCGACTGCGAGATCGCCCTCATCATCTTCAACGGGGCCAACAAGCTGTTCCAGTACGCCAGCACCGACATGGACAAGGTCCTGCTCAAGTACACAGAGTACAACGAGCCTCACGAGAGTCGTACCAACAAGGACATCATTGAGGTGAGCTGAATCGGGGAGGAGGGGCGGAGTGGGGTTGTGCGTGGGTTAGGCGTGTCTGTGGGGGGCGAGAGGGGGTAGGTGAGAAGGGTGTGGATGTGGTGGGGAGTTTTGGGGATGGGGTGTTGCTTGTGTGGGGGTGGGGTGGGGGGTGGAGGGAAGTTGAAGGTGGTGGTGTGGAGGGGGTGGGGGGTGGGGGGGTGGGGGAAGGGTGGAGGCGAAAATGTGGAGGTGGTAGTGGGAAGTGTGTGGATGTTGTTGGGGTTTAGTGATGGGGTGTGTGTGTGTGGGGGGGGGGGGGAGGGGTGAGGGGGGATGCGGAGGAGGGAAGGTGGAGGTGGTGGTGGGAAGTGTGTGGATGTTGTTGGGGTTTAGTGATGGGGTGTGGGGGGGGGGAGGGGGCAGGGGGGGTGCGGAGGAGGGAAGGTGGAGGTGGTTGTGGGAAGGGTGTGGATGTGGTGAGGGTTTAATAATGGCATGTTGTTTGTGTGGGAGGAAAAGACGATAGGAAAGGCGGAGGTGGAGGTGGGAAGGGTGTGAATAATTATGGTGGGTGGGTGTGTGGGGTTGGGGATGTGGTGCTGTTTGTGTGAGGTGGTGGGTGGGAGGGATGTGGGTTGCGGGGATGTTGCATTTTGTGTGTGTGTGTGTGTGTGTGTGTGCTGTTTTTGCTGCCGTTGCTGTTGTTCAGTTTACTTCGCACCGTGAATCGAACGAGAACTGCATCAAGACATTATGTGAAACCATGGAAAGAGCGAGAGAGAGATAGAGAGGGGGGTTGGAGGGGGGGGGGAGTGCAGAGAGATGGAATGAAAAGGGAGGGTCATCTTTGTCATAAATCTTTCTTTCCCCCCCACCCCCACCCCCACACCTCCCCTTCCACATCTCCCATTCCCTTGTCTTTGGGATCACAGTGTAACCAACCAGATACTCCCCTCCTCCATCCCTCCTTCTCCTCAAGCCTTCCCTCCCCACTGTTCATCAGCATCAAGGTATTGTTCTTTCGGGGTTTTTTTCTTTTCTTTAATCCTCATTGGCTGGCTGAGATCACGTGCGTCAGAACATGGCGGGGGAATACAGGCAAGCCCAGAAATAACACATCTCTCTCTTCCACTCCACAGTCTTGTGTGACAGATATGAAATCAGGCGACAGGAGACGGACAAACAGTTCGTGCCGTGGCGGGTCTTTAAGCCGCTTTATCCACAGTCGTTGATTTGCTAAACATAGGCAGAAAGGGGCGAGGGAGAGGGAGAGAGAGAGAGAGAGAGAGAGAGAGAGAGAAAGGGGGGGGGGGGGGGGGGCAAAAAATAAGAGTCCACACGTGTAAAATGCCAGGAAAGATTCTCAGCCCCGGATCTGAGTCTTGCGCCTGTGAAGCCTGAGACTTGTGTGATGACGATGTTGTTGCTGATGTTGTTATTCACCAGTTGCTAAGGGATGACGAAGCGCGTGGAGCTCTGATAGAACCAGTGGAGTGCACTGTGAAATGTTTCATAATCATCATCATCATCATCATCGTCATCATCGTCATCGTTGTGGTTGTTGATGTTACTGATTGTTGTCGTCATGCATTATTATGGCAGGTATTGACTAAGAAATGGTGGGGTTGTTTAAGCTGGTTCAGTTAGTCGCAGGAAGAATGAATGGCTATCTGCTTGAATGTATTCAGATCTACATGCACTCTCGAATTCGCCTGCGTGAATGAGTGGTTGGGGTTTTGGTGGGCGGGAGTGGGGTTGGGGGGGGGGGGGAGGGGGGGCGGTTGGGACGATAGTTTGCTCCTGAGCGATTATGATTTTTATCCACTCACAGTTTACTTGAAATAACTGTCTTAAGAATATATTTGGGAATAGCAAAAGTGATGTGAATTTGGCAGTAGGTCAATGAAGAGTAATTCTCATTTTCTCTCCGAACGGACATGGTTTCTAATCGTGCCGATCATAGTTCCAAATTTATTTTCGTTGTTAGATAGAGATAGAACACGAAGCTACGATTCTACAGCTTAACTTTGCAGCTTTTTGAGAAATCACGATTGCTTGAATATGTCACTGCCAAAGGTTCTCTCCAGGCCAGAATTTACGGCGTTAGTTGGACCAGAGTCTGTGCTGTCTCAGAAAGAAGCGTCGGACGTGTGTCCTTCATCAAAATGTCTGGATCACGAATACACGTTGTTAAAACACACACACACACACACACACACACACACACACACACACACACACACACACACACACACACACACACACACACACACACACACACACACACACACACACACACGCACGCACACACACACACACACACACACACACACACACACCTTTGTCTACAATTAGTCATTCTTGCATCGTTTAATTGTCATGAATACAGCCATCCAGACCAGAAGAGACATCGTGGATCCCACAAAAAAAGAGGAGGTGCGGGGGGAGGGGGGGGGGGGCTGAAAAATTGAAATCTGATCATTTACGAAACAGAAGATGTACAAGATACGTCCAAAGCTCGGTATAATTTTGATATTAAAAACAAAGAAACAAAAAAACAAAAAACAGCTGCTTTCGGAACGTCGTATCCAGCCACGATATTAACAGACCTGTGTGGGTGGGTGGGAGTATGGCGGAAGGGGGAGCGGGAAGGGGGGGGGGTGGAGGGGGGGAGAGTATGGGTTGGATTCTTCACTCCTCTCCCCCCCCCCCCACAACCCCCGTCCCCCACCCCCACCCCACCACCACCACCGCCCTCTCATCCTCTCTGCGAGAAAAAAAACGCAGCCGTGGAATTGAAGCAGCCGTGGTGATTTGAAGCTTGAGACACGGCGGATGACGTCGTCGTTGTTGTCGTTGCTGTCGTTGTTGTTGTTCAGAGATTCTATCTGCGGTAATTACGGCGGCAGACAGAGGGGGATTGGGGGAGAGGATGAGGGGGTGTAGGAGAAAGAAGGGAGGGTGCTGGTAGGTGGAGGAGAAGGGGTGAGGAGGATGAGGGGGCGTAGGAGAAAGAAGGGAGGGTGCTGGTAGGTGGAGGAGAAGGGGTGAGGAGGATGAGGGGGCGTAGGAGAAAGAAGGGAGGGTGCTGGTAGGTGGAGGAGAAGGGGTCAGGAGGGTGGGGGGGGGAGAGGATGAAGGGGCGTAGGAGAAAGAGGGGGAGTCTTGGTAGGTGGAGGAGAACGGGTGAGGATGAGGGGTTGTAAGAAAAAGAGGGGAGGGTGTTGGTAGGCGGAGGAGAAGGGGAGAGGAGGATGGGGGGGGAGTAGGAGAAAGAGGGCGGGGGGTGTTGGTAGGTGGAGGAGAAGAGGTGAGGAGGATGAGGGGTTGTAGGAGAAAGAGAGGAGGGTGTTGGTAGGTGGAAGAGAAGGGGAGAGGAGGTGTAGGAGAAAGAGGGCGGGGGTGTTGGTAGGTGGAGGAGAAGGGGTGAGGAGGATGAGGGGGCGTAGGAGAAAGAAGGGAGGGTGTTGGTAAGTGGAGGAGAAGGGGTGAGGAGGGGGGGGGGGGAGAAGAGGATGAGGGGGTGTAGGAGAAAGAAGGGAGGGTGTTGGTTGGTGGAGGAGAAGGGGTCAGGAGGGTGGGGGCGGGGGGCTTGGGGAGGGGTGGTGGTGGTGGGCTAAACCTTCGGTATTTTCTCGGCGGCTTAGTGCGACGTTGTTAATGGAGGAAGGGATTCTAACTTTTCCACACAAGTACACACACATGTAGGTAGGTGCAAGAGGCACGCACACGCGCGGGCGCAAACACACACGCACACACACACACACACACACCACACACACACACGCGCGCGCGCGCGCGCGCGCGTCCGTTATAATATCACTTAAAAATGGAAAGACGTTAGATTGAAGACTACGTGCGTCTGTGTCTATGTCTATGGTGTGTCTGTATCCCCTTGTGTCTCTCTCTCTCTCTCTCTCTCTCTCTCTCTCTCTCTCTCTCTCTCTCTGTGTGTGTATTGCGTGCATGCATGCCTACTTCCGTACGCATGCACGCGTGTGTGTGTGTGTACCGTGGAAGGCAGGATATATTTGTGTTTGAACGAGTACAGAACAGAACAGCAGACATTATTTCTCATGTGTATCTTATTTATAATTCGTCGCTAAACACAGCCTTACCACACTGAATCGGATTGACGTTGTTGCCCTGCCGTACACGTAGCAATGATATGAAATTGAAAGTGGACACTTTAACATCTCTGTCTGTCTGTCTGTCTGTCTGTCTCTCTCTCTCTATATATATATATACACACACATATATATATATGTGTGTGTGTGTGTGTGTGTGCGTGCGTATGTGTATATGTGTATATATATATATATATATATATATATATATATAGAGAGAGAGAGAGAGAGAGAGAGAGAGAGAGAGAGGTAAAAACACGTAGCAATAATATGAAATTGAAACAGAACATTTTGATATATATATATATATAGAGAGAGAGAGAGATTATCATCATCATCATCATCATCACGTCGTCATCATCATTGTTTCGTTCTTGTTCTTGTTCTTCTTTTTCTTGTTCCTCCTCCTCCTCACAACTCTGCTCTGGGTGTTTTCTTTCTCTCTGCCGGGAAATGACAGGGGAGGAACGGTGGCATTCACATACAGTACATGGAAAATATTAGATAGATTTAGTTAAGTTGCCGATTCTCCTGTTACATCCAAACGCCATTACTCATTAATGGACCTTTTCGCTCTCCATCAGTGGGTAAAATCCTCCTTTTTTCTGCCGATGTCCGCAAGGTTGGTAACCGTTGACGCGAAGCATCGGAGTGGATACGTAGCTTTGGTTAACTTATACAGCCTGGAAATAGAATGTGGAACGCTTCATTAATTCGTTACATTTTGGGTCAGTTGCAGCAGTCTACGTTCCTTTCAGTTCGTGATTACTCTGTCGTGATAATCAGGAAAAAAAAAAGTGTTGGAATAGTCCCGATTATTGAGTCACTTTTCTATATGCTGTCCGCGGGCTGGATGAATCCGGCTTTGTGAATTAGTTCAGTCACTGTGGTCATTGACATAGCGTCAGGAAAAGCTGACTGGTTGGTTTTCTTTTCGATGACGTTGAGTTGCAGTCTCTGATCACGCAGTTTCTTTTGAGCTGCATCGTCTGATTTGTAAACATCTGTCAGTTATCTTTTTTTTTTCTCTTTCTTTTTTTTTTTTTTTTTTTAGTAAAGGGAGAAATGGAATATGGAACAATTGGCAGCAGAACAAAGACTAATCTTTCTGGGTTCTGTTTTGAAAGGTGATTTTGAAGTGAAGAAAGTTCTCCTTACAAAGTGTAGAAACTCTGTAGAAAGTTCTCCTCACAAAGTGTAGAAACCTGTGTACTTCTAAACTCGCATGCTGTCGCGCACATGTTATCTTATGGGTCTTCAGAGATGGAGGCGGATAACGAGGGTCAGAAGTACCCACAGGAGTATATCAGTGGACTCACAGGAAGTCTGAAGCAAAACCAGTATTAGTCCTTTCTCAGTTGGATGGGAAATAACACGGATTCCCAGAGGTGCTGTTGTTCTGGGATTATGTTCTAAGCTGTTGACCAGACTGCAGGCAAAGAATTGTGACAGTAAGCTGGAATTCCAGTGCCGTGCTGCGCTTTAGGAAAGTGATTTGATGTTTTCCCTCCAGTCTTCAAGGCTTTCTTTCGCTGTCCGTGGAGACTGTTCGCGTTTTTGTTGTAAACCGTAGATAAGAATTACGCAGGTATTTTATGAAGATTTTGCAGACGACGAGCGCGAACGTTTGTAGGAGCGTGTGTTGCACAGGGAAGGTTCGATTTGCTTGGTAGCAGGGCTGTGCTGTTCGTATCAGCGATTTTTATGTTGTACTTCAATTTTTCTTCTGTTCTTCCCCCATGTCTTTGGTCTCCTATTAATCGTTATCATTATAATTTTTCTTCTCTTCTTTTCATTCCCCCTCCCTCTTCTGATCTGCCTTGGTGTTGGTTTGATGTGTTGAGTGCGATTTCCGCCCCCTCCCCCAATACACACACACACACACACACACACACACACACACACACACACACACACCTTAAAGTCTGTCCATGATATGATATGATAGCTATTCGTGTCCGACAATGACCATCAGAACAGCAGAGGATGCGATTGCTGTCCCGACTATCTGGGCTAGAATTTGATTATAGTGGAGAATTTCTTGCCCAGGTTACATCCCCACTCTCTCGGCCAAGAGGGTTTTAGGACAGTCGGCGTGGGGATGGTTCCCAAAGGCCAGCTAGCCCCCACGGCTGCAGCACTAACAGTCTGTCCAGTCATACTCAAATTATGTCAGTCCATCTAGGTCTCGTTACGCCTCACGTCGTGTGTTCCGTGCATGGTCAACACCGCACCATCTCCCAAACAGCAGACTGTTGTGTGACATTTGGCGATTCATTGCTTGGAGTCGGTATGAGCATGCAACAAACAAGTGACCAGACGACCAACATTCTTTTCCTGGTGTTTTTGTTTTTTGTTGTTGTTTTTTTGTTTTTTGGGGGTTTTTTTCTTGAAATATGCAGAATCAATGTTTCGGTAAGGCACTGTGTGGTCAGCTGCAAGAAAGGAATAAAGAAGGGAGGTCAACAAACCATTATATCCAGACTCCCCACAAGCCCACATCTTGATCCTTCAGCTGCCGTGCATTTTTTATGGTCAGCGCTGAAACAACCAACACAGTACGACTGCGGCCAGGGTCACCAAGTAGACAAGGCTCGCATGCATGTTTGACAGTCACTTGTGTCCGACTTTGACCCCCAGAACATCAGAGGAGGCAGCCACTGTCTTGAATGTCTTGGCTAGAATTAATGTGATAAAAGTGGAGCGTCTTGTCCAAGTTATATCCACACTGAGGGCTGTAGAACAGTCGGCGTTGGGATGGTTCGCAAAGACCAGCCGGCCCCCAATGGTACAGCACTGTGAGCCAGTGCCATCTTGCCTTCTGGTTTGAGAGTCATAGTTTTCACAAAAGACTTGGCTGTAAATTTGTTCCCATTGCATTAGAGAAACCATTGATCATACAGCTGTTGGCCCAGTTGTAAGCCTGTGTCAATCGCTGATAAATGCCGAGCACACTAACCTGTATGTATGATAGCTGTGTTCGACTTTAACTCTCTCCATACGAACGGCGAAAGCGACGACGTTAACAGCGTTTCACCCCAGTTACCATCCTTAAATTATTGCAAGCGGAAGGCTCTTATACTGAAGAGGTGAATGTTGACAAAGAAAACCACAATTCTGACGACGGAAGCTAAAGGTTGGGTCATTCAGACACCCACCGGACATCCGAGGGGTTTGTGTAGAGGAGAAGAGAGGACTGGCCGTACTGAGTGAGTTAACCATTAGAACAGCAGAGGAGGCAACTGCTGCCCTGACTATCTGGGCTAGAATTTGATAATAGTGGAGAGTGTCTTGCCCAAGTTACATCCCTACTCTCTCGGCCAAGAGGTTTTCAGGAAAGTCGACGTTGCGATGGTTCCCAAAGGCCAACTAGCCCCCAAGGCTGCAGCACAAAGAGCCAGTGCAATTTTGCCTCCTAGTTTGAGTCACGGTCTTCACAAGAGACTAGGCTGTAAATGAATTCGCATTGCAGTGGAACATGCAGCTCTCACTTTTCTGTTGGCCCAGTTGTAAGCTTACGTCAATCGCTGATAAAAGCCGAGCGTACTGGCATGTATGCAAACAGGCAAACATGCAACCCTAGCTGAGCCATACCCCACACAACCTCACCAATCCCAATGCCCAAAGCCAGCGCCAACACCAGCCGCCCACCAACTTGTCAGTTTACAAGGCCATAATTTTCTTGTGTAAGCAGCATCGTCAGTGTCAAAAACAAAAAAAAACAACAAAAACAAACACACACACACACACACAAAAAAAACAACAACAAAAACAACAACAGCGCACACCGTTAGTTTTATCTTTAATCCGCTCAACAATAACGAAACAACATTATCCAAACCAAGGGAGGACGAGCCCACCATCCATCCAACCAATTAACCAACCAACCAACCCACCCACCACCTACCTCATTAAGTTTCTGCCCTCACTCTCTCCTGCACCCCTCTGCCCCCCCCCCCCTCCCCACGGCCCCCCACGCCCCCACCCTCCAACCACCACCACCACGTCTCCATCACCACCACTACCCCTCCAACTCCGCCCACCTGGCGAGACGTTATTCCCCGTATCATTACCCTGATCAGCGTTATTGGTGGCGGTCCCACGTAGGCCGGACAGCGGGATTTAATCAAGGCAGCAGCAGGGGTGTCGCCGACGTGCCGGCTGCCTTGCCGCAGGGCTAACAAGCTCTGGAACGCAGGTGGTCCCTGCAGATCGATAGGTTGGAAGAGGAGGGGAGGGAACGAGGGTTAGACGAGGGGTGGTGGGTGAATAGATAGGAAGGGGAAGGGGAGAGAAGACGGGGGGTGGGGGATGTGGAGGGAAGAGCGAGATGGAGGGTGGAATCATGGGAGGAAATTTGGGGTGGGGGGGGGATTGGGAGGGAGACGGTTGGTAGATGGGTTGCTGCTGCAAGTTGATGTGCGAATGTTTTTTTGTTTTTTTTTTTACAAAGGGTGTGTGTGTTGTGGGAAATAACCGAGTACAGGAGAGAGAGAGAGAGAGAGATAGAGAAAGAGAGAGAGAGATGGCGGGAGGGAGAAAATGGAGACAGTCATACAGACCGACAGACTAGCACGTGCAACCACAACTCTCCACCCTTTGCTCTACAACAACCCACGCAGTTGCAGTGATTCCATGACTTTTTAAACTCACTCTCTCTCTCTCTCTCTCTCTCTCTCTCTCTCTCTCTCTCTCTCTCTCTCTCTCATTCACGCACGTAGAGCAGAGGGAAGGAGAGGAAGTCAATATGTGTGTGTGTGTGTGTGTGTGTGTGTGTGTGTGTGTGTGTGAGAGAGAGAGAGAGAGAGAGAGAGAGTGAGGGGGGGGGGCACTAAGAACGCAAGTACTTCAATTCGTCAGGACATTGTGACCCTCGCACAAGGGAAAGCCACAGAAGGGTGCACACAAAGGACACTGCAGGGAATCCTAGCCTCACGTAGCCCACGGCCTCCCCCTGTGTCCTAATTGCCATGGTCTGGCGCCACCCAGTACCTCGCTTCTCTCTATGGCCTTCTGTGTCCTTGTGGTGGTGACGGGTGGGTCGCCAGGGTAGGTTATTGGGTTAGCAAGGAGATGCAGTTACCTCGTTTTGTTGTTCCACTGATCTATTTTGGGTCGGCTTTCTTCTTTCAAAGAAGGTCGTGGTTAATTCCAGTAGGGGTGTCGGGTGTGTGTGTGTGTGTGTGTGTGTGTGTGTGTGTGTGTTTGTTTGGGGGGGGAGGATAAAGAAAGAGAATTTCTGCATGAGTTCGTGCGCGCGCGCGCTCGCGTGTGTGTAGGTGTGTGTAAAAAGTTCTAGACTAAAAAATAAACTGTTATTATATAAGGTCAAAGAGTTCAAGCAGTGCCTTGTCTTTCAATCGTTTAGAGGGAGAGAGAGAGAGGGAGGGAGCATATAGACAGACAGAAAGGCACATGAGAAACAAACAAACAAACAAAAAAAGACTGAGGAGACTGCATCGACCACAGCAAATCCAACCCCCACCTCCTCCAATGGACGAAAGGACGGTCTTTCACACAAACATCCTCCATTACCCACATAGGGGGCGTGGGGGATGGAGGGGGGAAGGGGGGCGAAGACACGGGAGACAGACATACAGAGACGGACAGACGGACAGACAGACAGAGCTGAGGGCGATAGCAAGCAGCACACTGTCTGGCTGTCTGTCCGTCCACTTGTCTGGCTGTCTTCCTGCCTACGAAGCTCGGTGAACTCGGGGATCAGAGGAAAGGCCGGGGGTCGCCTTGGTAATTGGCGGTGGTGGCAGTGCCAGGGGTGACGGCTGTTTCAGCAGCAGTAGTGGCAGCAGCAGCAGCAGCAGCAGCAGTACCAGAGATGATTGTTTCTGCCCACCGAATTTTGTATTAAAGGTGCACCGTAAAACCGGTATGTATCGGGGGGGAAAAAAAAACCTGACTGTGGGGTGGTTTTGAAAACCTGCTCGAGTTGCTTACATGAACCGATTTTGTCATACACACACGCACACACGCACGCACGCACGCACACACACACACACACACACACAATCTTATGTAACTTTAACACTCAGCTGCGCATACCGTCTGCTTTGTACCAGCTACGGTTTCAATAAAATGGAATTTTCAAACCAGTTCCGTTGTTTAAAAGGAAGATACTATGTAGCAAGCCAGCGGTGCCAGTGCATACACACACAGACTTACACAGACACAGACACAGACACACACCGTCGAACACACACACACACACACACACACACACACACACACACACACACACACACACACACACACACACACACACACGGGCGCATGTACACATACATAATGAATGAAAAGAAATCAAATAAAGTAAAACAAACACACACACACACACACACTCTCTCTCTCTCTTGTTGTCTTGGATTGTTCGTAAATTTGACTAAAGTATCTTTCGCTATGTTTATTTGTATGTCAATGATGCGCGCGCGCGTGCGCACGTGTGTGTGTGTGTGTGTGTGTGTGTGTGTGTGTGTGTAAGGAGTAGCCAGGGGAGCAACCAGTCGAATGAATGCGCGTCTCCATTAGTCTAGAATTTTTGGCATGTTCTGGTGTGAACATTCCGGTTTTAAAAACCAGAAAAAAAAGAAGAAAAAAGAAAGTGCGCTTTGGAATTCCCAACCGATAACCAGCTCAATTCTATCTTAAGGTGTGTTTTTTGTTGTTGTTGTTGGGTTTTTTTTATATACTTTATAAAAATCAATTTTGATTACACATATATATTTAATATAAGTACTTAAATGCATAAATAGGATAAGAAAGAGTACATAATAAATGAAACATAAGAAGGTGAAGAAACACATGGTGTCATACAT
>NC_134897.1:39840131-39842631 GCF_041734735.1 Babylonia areolata
TCCTGTAGGTGTCGCTAGCGGTTGTGTCCTGTAGGTGTCGCTAGTGGTTGTGTCCTGTAGGTGTCGCTAGCCGTTGTGTCCTGTAGGTGGCGCTGTGGTTGTGTCTTGTAGGTGGTGCTAGTTGAATTCCACCCCACTCCCCCTCCCCGTAAATGAAATCACTCTCAAACGACAAGGAGGAGAGGATGACTCACAGAGAGAGAGAGACAGACAGAGAAAGAGAGACACACACAGACAGACAGAGAGACAGACGGACAGAGAGAGAGAGAGAGAGAGACACGCACAGACAGACAGACAGACGGACAGAGAGAGAGAGAGAGGGAGAGAGAGAGAGAGAGAGAGAACGTTGCCCACCAGTGCCGGAGCGCAAAAAGTGGAGCAGCACCACTCCGTCTCACACACACCACTGCCACACACTAGTAGGGGCATATCTCCACCATACCCCACACCCCATCCACCCCATCAGGTCTCCCCAATCCACCCCTTCCACTCCACACACACACACACACACACACACACACACACACACACACACACACACACACCTCACCACCCTCATCCCACCCACCCTCATCGCACCGTTTTCCCTAGTCCCTCTGCCACCCCGTTCCTAAAAGAGGTGGCAGGAGCTGGGCGTCTGGAGCTATTCTCGTCTGGGTGCTGGTTTGAAATAGTTCTTAGAGAAACAGGCTGGCATTTAGCAGGAATCTGGGTTAAAGTTGGCGTGTGTGTGTGTGTTTGTGTGTGTGTGTGTGTGTGTGTGTGTGTGTGTGTACTTTTTGTGTGTGTGTGTGTGTATTTGTGTGTGTGTGTGTGTGTGTGTGTGTGTGTGTGTGTGTGTGTGTCTTTTCCAAGCGTTCACTGCAGTCTTCCTGGCTGATTGATCCAGGATGCTATGTTCTAGTTGTTCACATTGATCCCTGGCACGTTTGTCAGCCACCATGAAGCGCATCTGTACTAATAAGGCAAACAACAAGCCTTGTTTGGAGACACAGAGAGAGAGAGAGAGGAGGGTGGGGGATGGGGTGGGAACAGAGACAGAGATGCATGGGGAGAGAGAGAGGGGGACGGGTAGATACACAGGAAGAGAGAGAGAGAGTGGGTGCAGAGAAACTGAGAGAGAGACAGAGAGAGAGAGAAGGGAGGGGGACAGAGAAACGTGGGGAGAGAGAAAGAGGGGGGGGGCAGAGACAGAGAGAATGAGGAGAGAGAAGAGGGGGGGGGGCAGAGACAGAGAGACAGAGGAGAGAGAAAGAGTGGGGTGGTGCGGGGGAGGAGCAGAGACCAAAAGAGAAGAGACGAGTGGAGGGGGGAGAGTAGGAAAGAGGGCTGGGTGCGGGGATGAGAGACAGACAGACAGAGAAGAGAGGGGGACGAGACAGAGACGATGGGAGAGAGGGGGGACGAGTAGGAGAGGGTGCAGGACAGAGACAGACAGACGAGAAAGGAGGGGGGCAGAGACAGAGACATGGGGAGAGAGGGGGGACAGGAGATAGGAAGAGAGAGAGACTGGGTGCAGGGGAACTGAGAGACAGACAGACAGAGAAAGAGAGGGGGGACAGAGACAGAGACACATGGGGAGAGAGGGGGGAGCAGGGAGATAGGAAGAGAGAGAGACTGGGTGCAGGGGAACTGAGAGACAGACAGACAGAGAAAGAGAGGGGGGGACAGAGACAGAGACACATGGGGAGAGAGAGGGGGACTGGGAGATACACAGGAAGAGAGAGAGTGGGTGCAGAGAAACTGAGAGACAGACAGAGAGAGAGAGGGGGGGGGGGGTACAGAGACAGAGAGACATGGGGAGAGAGAGGGGGACTGGGAGATACACAGGAAGAGAGAGAGTGGGTGCAGAGAAACTGAGAGACAGACAGAGAGAGAGAGAGGGGGGGGGGGGCAGAGACAGAGAGACATGGGGAGAGAGAGGGGGACTGGGAGATACACAGGAAGAGAGAGAGTGGGTGCAGAGAAACTGAGAGACAGACAGAGAGAGAGAGGGGGGGGGGCAGAGACAGAGAGACATGGGGAGAGAGAGGGGGACTGGGAGATACACAGGAAGAGAGAGAGTGGGTGCAGTGAAACTGAGAGACAGACAGACAGAGAGAGAGAGAGGAGGGACAGAGAGACATGGGGAGAGAGAGGGGGACTGGGAGACACACAGGAAGAGAGAGAGTGGGTGCAATGAAACTGAGAGAGAGACAGAGAGAGAGAGGGGGGGCAGAGACAGAGAGACATGGGGAGAGAGAGGGAGACTGGGAGATACACAGGAAGAGAGAGAGTGGGTGCAGAGAAACTGAGAGACAGACACACAGAGAGAGAAGGAGGGACAGAGAGACATGGGGAGAGAGAGGGGGACTGGGAGACACACAGGAAGAGAGAGAGTGGGTGCAATGAAACTGAGAGAGAGACAGAGAGAGAGAGGGGGGCAGAGACAGAGAGACATGGGGAGAGAGAGGGAGACTGGGAGATACACAGGAAGAGAGAGAGTGGGTGCAGAGAAACT
>NC_134897.1:39847631-39897631 GCF_041734735.1 Babylonia areolata
GGAAAAAGCAAGATGGTGTTGCGTCAGTTTAGAAGAATATGTTATTTTCATGTGCCCCCCACACGGGGTTTCCTGAAATAAACACGTACGTCTTGTCTTGTAAGATGATATTTTTATCATCTTCATTATTAAACAGCAGCCTGAGAGAATCTGGCTTCCAAGCCAAAGTCCTTGCCATAGAGATTGGTGCAAGAGGGTTTGTGGGCGCATCTGCCTACAGCCTCATGAAAGAGCTGTCGATTTCTGGCAAAGAGAGGACATGGGCTCTCAAGGCAATGGCAGAAACAGCAGAAAAGAGTTCCAGCTGGATCTGGTCGAGGAGGAATGAAAGTAAAGGCGTATGATGGCTCAGTGGTTAAAACGTCTGCCAGAAAAGGTGACTCAGTCCTGAAGTGGCGACCACCCTGGAGGCGCGGGTTCGAACCTGCTTAGGACCAGGAAAACAGAAGAAAAAAAAAAGAAAACGTGGCAATACAAGGGCATCCAGGAGTCATGACCTGGGTGCGGCCCGGCCCCCTTAGAGTGTAAGGAGTTAAGGGCTGAAACACTTGAATGAGGGGGGCTTCTTGTCTGAAGACCTTGTACTGTCCAGCTCTCCCTAGAGTTTCTTATCACTGGCATGATGCTGTTCATTTGATGACAGGCCCTGAACAAGAAGGAGCACAAAGGGTGTGAGAGCCCCGACACAGGAGAGCCGGACCCTTACGGTGCGGGCCTGAGGCCCGAGGAGAAGTTTGATGGGCGCCTGCCGCACGAAGACTACCAGCGGGCCATCCAGCAGAACGCTGCCCTGCGAGGGGTCAGTCTCTCTATGACGGTGTGCAGTCTTTTATCATCACCTTGATCCACCCCCCCCCCCTATCCCCACCTCCAACCCCCCACACCCCCACCTGCCATGTCTCTCCCTCCTTTCCTCTCTCCCTCCTCTTCTCCCACCACACTGACGTTGTTTTCATTCTTGTCAAACACTTTGTTGGGGGGGGGGAGTGGCACGGGAGGATATTATAGGAATGTGTGAATCATGCTGACGTTAGGGCCGTTGCCTATGATTGTGGGACAAAATGGGATACGCTCGTTTTTTGATACGTGCTTCACTGACTTAACAACTCTGATTGGGATCGGATATTGTGATTGGGTGCATTTTTGGAAACCCCTTTATATATATATATATATATATATATATATATATATATATATATATATATATATATATATCGTTTTGGTTTGTTTTTTTTTACATTCTTCCCTGGACATGTACGTCTTGAACGGAAAAGGCTTGTGTATCCACATACCTGTTTTCTGATAGTGTATCTGGATGTGCATTTGTGATTCATATGCCGTTGATTTCAGCAAAAGGCTAGTTTTGTGAAGATACATGATATTCATTAACTGTCTTTGTAATGTTTTCAGTTGTCATGGTGGTGGGTTTTTCTTGTGGGTTGCACACTTATGTACATAGGTGGATATATATTGAACAATAGAAAGTGTCTTTTGACGTAGTTGCTCACAGATTAAAATAGGAAATGAGATGGCCTTTGTGGCTGAATAGACCTAAAAGAGTAACGTTAAATGATGAATGACGATGATGGTGATGAATGTATGATGGTTAATGCTGCTGATGATTATTTTGATGGTGAATAGTGATAATGGTGATGATTATGATGATGATAGTGATGATTATGATGATGGTGAAAGTCTGTGATAGTGATTTTGATAATGGTGATGATTATGATGATGATGAATGATATAATGATGGTGGTGAATGATGATGATGATGGTAAATGATGATTATGATTATGGTGATTATGATGGTGAATGATGATGATGTGGTGAATGATGATGATGGTGGTGATCATGATGATGATGATGGTTATGATGATGGCTGTGCTGATAGTGAATGACGATGATTGTGGTGATGATGATGGTGATGATGAATGACGATGCAATGGTGATGATGATGGCTATGGTGATGTTGAATGATGATGATGATGGTGATGATGATGATGGTAGTGAATGACGATGATGATGAATGATAATGATGGTGGTGAATAATGTTGATCATGATCATGGTGATGGTCAGTGACGATGATGATGGTGAATGATGACAATGGTGATGATGATGATGGTGGTGCATAACCATGATGGTGATGTTGATGAATGATAATGATCATGGTGATGATGATGATGGTTATGGTGATGGTCAATGACGATGATGAATGTTGGTGAATGGCAATGATAGTTATGGTGATGATGATGGTGGTGATGATGATGAGGATGATGAACGACGATCATGATGGTGACACTGCTGCTGCTGCTGATGATGACAATGATAGTGAATGATGATGGTTATGATGAATGATGTTGATGATGCTGATGCTGATGATCGTGATGAATGATGATGACGACGATGATGATGAATGTTGATGATGATGATTGTAACAATGATGACGATGATGGTAGTGATGAAGTTGATGACGATGATGATGAATGTTGATGATGATGATTGTAACAATGATGACGATGATGGCAGTGATGAAGTTGACGATGATAATGATGAACGTTGATGATGATGATTGTAACAATGATGACGATGATGGTAGTGATGAAGTTGATGACGATGATGATGATGGTGGTGATGATCGTCGCTGCAGCACCCAGGCATGATGGGGCAGTACGGGCTGGGCGGTCCCATGCAGATGGCCATGGGGGGCTCGGTGTCGCCCCACACCAACATGTACCCCAGCCAGCCCCCCCCGCCCATGCTGCCGCCCAACTCCCACTCCATCAGCCCCGCCCCCAACATGCTGCAGCCCCCCCATGGTGTGTCCCCCCGCCCACACTCCACAGGTCAGCCATGCAATGTGTGTGTGTGTGTTTGTGGGGGGCCAGGGGGGCGTGGGGGGGGGGGGGGTTGTGGGTGGATGTGGGTGTGTTCGTTCTTCCGTTTAGTGAGCGTCTTTTCACTATCAGCGATATTATACAATTTAAAAAAAAAAAAGAAAAAAAAGAGGGGGGAGGAGGAAAACAGAAAAGGTAGAAACCTACCTAAAAATGCATAAGTAACATGCAATAACATTTAACAGTAACAATTCAATGATGATGATAATAATAATAATCAGAAACCATTAACACAATTCTGAAGTACATTAAAGGAATGTAGAAATAGGGATATGTGGGTGGGTGTTTCTGTGTGTTTGTAAGTGAGTGTTGTGTGTGCATGTTTGTGTGGTGTGTGTGTGTGTGTTGTGTGTGTGTGTGTGCGCGCGCGCGCGCGTGTGTGTGTGTGTGTTCAATTTCATTTAATGTCTATTCAAATTTAGTGATATAAGTGTGTGTGTGTATGTGTGTGCACACGTGCATATGCATGCATGCTGACATGTGTCCATTTGTGACCGACTGAAACTTGACTGAATGACACAGGAAAGGGCCTTAAGGCAGCTGCCGGTCGCCTCTATCCAGGAAGGCAGCCTGTTGTGCTGATGAAGTGACTCCATTTTTGTAAAGTGCTTGGTCTCTGACCAGTGATGTATGATAGTTAATCGTGACCATCAGAACAGCTGAGGAGGCAACTGCTGTCCTGTCTGTGCTAGAAATTGATTATAGTGGAGAGTGTCTTGTCCAAGTTACATCCCCACTGTCTTGGCCAAGAGGGATTTAAGACAATTGGCGTTGGGATAGTCACAGTATAAGTTTCCATATCAGTCAGTAACTCACGTAACCTGAGCTTGATGTTTGACCAAGGACTGGCACTATACAAGTATCCATATGACTTTGAGGTCCAGTGCCCAGCTTGTTCCACAGATCGACATAAGTTGAGTTGCAGCAGGGCCCACAGCAGAGTGAGAGCTGCATGATCAGTGGTTTCTCCAAAGCAATGGGAAGTCATTTACAGCCTAGTCTTTTGTGAAGGACTGTTGACTATGAAATTAGGAGGCAAGATTGCACCAGCTCTTAGTGCTGCAGCCTTGGGGGCTAGTTGGCCTTCGGGAACCATCCCAGTGCTGATTGTTCTAAAACCTCCTTGGCCAAGAGAGTGGGGATGTAACTTGGGCAAGACAGTCTCCGCTGTGATCAAATTCTTGCCCAGATAGTCAGGCCAGCAGATGCCTCCTCTGCTATTCTGATGGTCATTGTCAGACATGACTGACTATCATTACATACATTTGAATCAATCACTCACATGACCAGCATTCACCAGCAGCATAACTCTGTGTGTGTGTTGTGTGGGGGGAAACAGGAGGCATGGCGGACATGAGCCACCACTCCCCGGCCACCACGCCCAACGGCTACCAGCACCGCATCTCCCCCTGCAGCTCCCCAGGGATGATCCCGGGGGGGAAGCCCATGCACCGGGGGTCGCCCACCCCCCTGCCCCCCTCCCCCATGCCCTCGGGCTCCATGATGCACGGCGCCTCCCCCCAGCCGCTGAGACCAAACCCCAACCTGCGCATCGCCCCACCGGGAATGCAGCGCACCGATCACACCCCGGAGGTGGGTAACCAGCTCCCCCCCACCCTCCCCCACCTCCTACCATCCCTGGGGCTATGGTTTAGTGTGGTGTGCTGTGCTGCGTTGTGCTTTGCTTGTGTTGGTCTAGGCCGGACTGTACTGGAGTGTGTTGTGCTGCGTTAGTGTTGTGTTGTGTTGTGTTGAGCTGTGTAGTGTTGTGATGTATTGTGTTGTGCTGTGGGGTGTGGTACTGAACTATGAACTGTGTTGCGCTCTACTTTGTTGTGTTGTTTTGTGCTGTGTAGTGTTGTGATGTATTGTGTTGTGCTGTGGGGTGTGGTACTGAACTATGAACTGTGTTGCGCTCTACTTTGTTGTGTTGTTTTGTGCTGAGTTTTGATGCATTGTGTTGTCCCGTGCGTAGTGTGTTGTGCCGAGCTGTGTAGTACCATGCTGTTTGGTACTGAGCTATGCCATGTTCTTCTGTACTGTGTTGTGTTGTGCTGTGCTAGGCTGTGTTATGCTGGACTGGGCTGCTGTTTTGCTGTGCTGTGCTGTGTTGTGTCACATACTGTGCTGTGCTGTGTTGTGTCACATACTGTGCTGTGCTGTGTATTGTTGTGCTGTGCTGTGTTGTGTTGTTTCACGTACTGTGCTGTGCTGTGTATTGTTGTGCTGTGCTGTGTTTTGTTGTGCTGTGCTGTGTTGTGTCACATGCTGTGCTGTGTTGTGTTGTGTTTTGTTGTGCTGTGTTGTGTTGTGTCACATGCTGTGCTGTGCTGTGTTTTGTTGTGCTGTGTTGTGTTTTGTTGTGCTGTGTCACATACTGTGCTGTGCTGTGTTTTGTTGTGCTGTGTTGTGTTGTGTTTTGTTGTGCTGTGCTGTGTTGTGTCACATGCTGTGCTGTGCTGTGTTTTGTTGTGCTGTGTTGTGTTGTGTTGTGTTGTGTTGTGCTGTGTTGTGTTGTGTCACATACTGTGTTGTGCTGTGTTGTGTTGTTTCACATACTGTGCTGTGCTGTGTTTTGTTGTGCTGTGTTTTGTTGTGCTGTGCTGTGCTGTGTTGTGTCACATGCTGTGCTGTGCTGTGTTTTGTTGTGCTGTGTTGTTTCACATACTGTGCTGTGCTGTGTTTTGTTGTGTTGTGTTTTGTTGTGCTGTGCTGTGTTGTGTTGTGTCACATACTGTGCTGTGTATTGTTGTGCTGTGTTGTGTTGTGTCACATACTGTGCTGTGCTGTGTTGTGTTGTGTCACATACTGTGCTGTGTATTGTTGTGCTGTGTTGTGTTGTGTTGTGTCACATACTGTGCTGTGCTGTGTTTTGTTGTGCTGTGCTGTGTTGTGTTGTGTCACATACTGTGCTGTGCTGTGTTTTGCTGTGTTGTTTCGTACTGGGCCGTGCTGCACTCGGCTGGGTTGTGCTGTGCTGTTTGTATCATATAATACTGTGCTGTGTTTCGCTGTGTTGTTTTGTGATGGGCTGAGTTGTGCTGGGCTGTGCTACACTGTGTTTGTGGGTGACATGTTAGTGTGAGATGTGGAGTAAACTTTTAAAAAGATTTTTGTCCCCCTACTTTAGAATGAATTTATAGATAGCTCCTTAAAGCAAAAAAACGTTGGCTGCTACCAGCTAGCTTTCATGATATGACAAGTGCAATGAAATTCTTCTTTAACATTTAATTCATTACATTTCATAGTTTTAGAATTTTTCTTTCCCACCCTTCATATTTTTTAAAACTTTGATTAAAATGAATTCAGTTTTGCAAATTTTTCTCATTTTTTAGCAAGTAAAAAAACGCTAGTTTTATGTTGCACACTATCAGAGTGTGAATGTCATTGCTTTTTTAATTCAGCATGGCTTGCATGACATACAGACATTGAAGTGACACTGGTAAAACCGCAATTCTTTTTTTCTTTACTGCCATAAAATCTGCTGAAGGGTTACATGAAGGCAGTAATGTGGTGGTAATGTTCTGCTGATGATGCCTGCAGTGCAACCAAATTGCAAAATCATAAAACCATTTTCCTTCTACCCCTCTCCCCTGTTCCCCCACCCCTCCCACACACTCACCCCTTCCCCCCAAAAAAATCAAGATGATTTTTAAAAAATGTAACAAGAAAAAGAAAGAAATGTTGGTGTGCTATATATTTTTCTTAACACTTGCATTTGAAGGATTGATAATTTGCACAAACACACACACACACGCGCGCGCACACACACACACACACACACACACACACACACATGCACACACACACACACGCACGCTCTCTCTCTCTCTCTCTCTCTGTTGTGCAGAATTACAGAATTATGAAAGGTGACTTGCAGCTCATATGTTTTAGTTGGTCACATGTATGGTTTGGTTTGGTTTGGTTTGGTGTGTGTCATTGTATGGGTTTGTGTTGTGTCCGTGTACAGAGTTAAGTTGTTGGAGAGTTTTGGTGTGTTTCACGTGCAGGCTCAGTGCCAGTCCCCCAGTCAGCAGATGACGGTGAACACCACCATGACAGGCAACATGAACTATCCCACCAGTCTCAGCTCTACCTTCCCAACAAGTCAGTTTCGGCCTTTTTTTTGCAAAATAGCAGTGTCATAGTTGATTAAAGAAATTGAATTACAGTATGGAAAAAAAAAAAGAAACAACTTTTTCTTTTCTTCTGTCAATCTTTTCTTTTTTTGCTTTTTTTCCCTTTCCTTTTATTTATTTTTTTATATACTTTTTTGTGGGGCTAAGGGGGGTAATTCAAGGCATGAATTATAATGAACTTTTGTCTTTTTATTTTTTTTAATTCATATTTATGTTATTGTTGTTTTTTTAATTCTCAGATTATGACACAAGTTTGGAAGAATATAAGGTAAACAGCAAACTAATGTATTGCTGTTGGTACAGTATGAGCAGGTATCTTACTTTGTTTGTTTTTTTAACACAAACTGGTTTATTTGTATTTGTATTTCTTTTTATCACAACAGATTTCTCTGTGTGAAATTCAGGCTGCTCTCCCCATGGAGAGCACATTGCTACACTACAGCGCCACCCTTTTTTTTTTTTGTATTTTTTCCTGCGTGTAGTTTTATTTGTTTTTCCTATCAACGTGGATTTTTCTACAGAATGTTGCCAGGAACAACCCTTTTGTTGCCATGGATTCTTTTACATGTGCTAAGTGCATGCTGCACACAGGACCTCGGTTTATTGTCTCA
This sequence comes from Babylonia areolata, assembly GCF_041734735.1. NCBI lineage: Eukaryota > Metazoa > Mollusca > Gastropoda > Neogastropoda > Buccinidae > Babylonia > Babylonia areolata. The sequence goes on from NC_134897.1 coordinate 39,855,280, forward strand.
TTCGAATGACTAGCGTCCAGACCACCACTCAAGGTCTAGTGGAGTGCAAGAAAATATCAGCGGCTGAACCGTGATTTGAACCAGCATGCTCAGATTCTCTCACTTCCTACATGGATGCGTTACCTGTAGGCCATCACTCCCCATTTTAGGGGGAAGGATAGGGACATGCCATCAGTTTCAGTTTCTCAAGGAGGGATCACTGTATTCGAACAAATCCATATACGCAACACAGCATCTGCTAGGCAGATGCTGACAGCAGCATAACCCAACATGCTTGTCAGGCCTTGAGTTCATGCATATGTGTACCTATCAGAGTAGACTTCTACAGAATTTGGCCAGTGGACAACACTTTTGTTGCCATGGGTGGTTTTTCAGTGTGCCAAGTGGGCGCTGCACACAGGACCTCAGTTTATTGTCTCATCCTAATGACTAGATGCTCAGTTTTAATTTTCCAGTCAAACTTGGGAGGAAGGGTGAGGGTGGGGAATGGAACCCACACCCTGAAGGACACTTTACTGGCAGATGAGTGTCTTAACCATTCTGCCTCTTTCCTCTCTTGTGCCATCTCTTTTTAACTCTCTCCATACGAACGGCGAAAGAGACGACGTTAACAGCGTTTCACCCCAATTACCATCATCAAAATATTGCAAACAGAAGGCTCTTATACTGAAGAGGTGAATGTTGACAAAGAATACCACAATTCTGACGATGGAAGCTAAAGGTTGGGTCATTCAGACACCCACTGGACATCCAAAGGGTCTGTGTAGAGGAGAAGAGAGGACTGGCCGTACTGAGTGAGTTAAGACTGCTTTTCTATTATCAAGGACAAGCTTTAATGTGCATTTTACTACTTACTGCATTGCCTTTAACTCACTCCTGGACAATGGAACGCTATAAGCGTTCCTAATGTAAGGTACTGTTCTGGACGATGGAATGCCATAGCGGTTTCGACAGTTAAAAACTTGTCCACGTTTTCCTCATGGGGTAGCATAAAAATCGGGCATTGCGAACATGTCAAAGGTCGAATGGAAAGTTTCTTCATGAGGTTTTCATGACTGTACACTCGCTGGTCAGCTGTTGACCTTGGTACCCGACATGACAAGCTAATCTGCATACGTATCGAAAATGGCATCGCAGGCAATATAATCGGAAATTTTTTTTAGCAAACTGGATCGCGACAGCTGCTGAAGTGATTGAAATGCTTCAAACTGAAGGTTTGGACATCGAGAATGATGAACACGTTGAATAAATTATCTGCAGTGAAGAAAGATACCAGCAAGAAGATTCTGACAGTGACTCAGCTTCTGAGGGCTATGAAGAGAGGGAGGGGGGTGGGCGTACACACAACGTTAGAAGAGGGGTCAAGTACAGGGAGTTTCATTCAGTTACTTTGTGTTTTGTATTTTTTTGTGTTTTTTTTCCCTAACCCTTACAAATGGGTCGTCTGCAGGGGAAAGCAAAGGAGAAAACTATCTGCCCGGAGTGAGTTAAAAGTATGAAAAAATGTACTGACTGTTTGTTTTTTTCCCCCAGACAATTTCAACATGAACAGCAATGACATGGGCGGTGGAGGTGGTGGGGGGATGGGCTACGACAACACCTGGCCAGGGCAGAGCATGATGGGAACTCCCATGAGTTCCCCCATGCCACACAGTCAGTCCATGATGGGCCATCAGAGGTGGGTCTCATCTGTGTGTGTGTGTGTGTGTGTGTGTGTGTTCTTTTGTTTAACGTCCATCACAGTTGTGATTTTTAGGTGTAAATCCACCCGACCTTACGCTTGGCTTATATTGTCATCACTACTTTTCCTGTTCCTCTCTTCTGAGTTTGCATCACAAAAAGTATGAATGAAATAAAACAAAAAAAAGCAACTACTTAACCGATGAATTTACAACAGAGAGCCAATGAGTGTGTGTCATGTGTGTGTTTGTGTGTGTGTGTGTGTGAAGATGGATATTGACAGTGTAGATCCTGATGACAATATAGATTCTGACAACACAGTGTGATTTGATGGCATGGTAAGATGGGTATTGACAGTGTAGATCCCGATGACAGTACAGATCCTGACAACACAGTGTGATTTGATGGCATGGTAAGATGGGTATTGACAGATCCTGATGACAGTACAGATCCTGACAACACAGTGTGATTTGATGGCGTGGTAAGATGGGTATTGACAGTGCAGATCCTGATGACAGTACAGATCCTGACAACACAGTGTGATTTGATGGCGTGGTAAGATGGGTATTGACAGTGTAGATCCCGATGACAGTACAGATCCTGACAACACAGTGTGATTTGATGGCATGGTAAGATGGGTATTGACAGTGCAGATCCTGATGGCAGTACAGATCCTGACAACACAGTGTGATTTGATGGCATGGTAAGATGGGTATTGACAGATCCTGATAACAGTAGAGATCCTGACAACAGTGTGATTTGATGGCGTGGTAAGATGGGTATTGACAGTGTAGATCCTGATGACAGTACAGATCCTGACAACACAGTGTGATTTGATGGCGTGGTAAGATGGGTATTGACAGTGTAGATCCTGATGACAGTACAGATCCTGACAACACAGTGTGATTTGATGGCGTGGTAAGATGGGTATTGACAGTGTAGATCCTGATGACAGTACAGATCCTGACAACACAGTGCGATTTGATGGCGTGGGTAAGATGGGTATTGACAGTGTAGATCCTGATGACAGTACAGATCCTGACAACACAGTGTGATTTGATGGCGTGGTAAGATGGGTATTGACAGTGCAGATCCTGATGACAGTACAGATCCTGACAACACAGTGTGATTTGATGGCATGGTAAGATGGGTATTGACAGTGTAGATCCTGATGACAGTGCAGATCCTGACAGACCCAGCTGTTTCCCTTTGTCCCCCCCAGCCCAGTGCAGGGCATGGCAGGAGGCCATGTGTCCCCCATGACCGTCAACAACCTCAGCGGCATCCACGTCAAAAGTGAGCCCATCACCCCGCCCCCACCGGCACGGGATTCCACCACCCCTTCTGGCCCCATGCCCCCTGGCCAGGCCTCGCCGCAGCCACAACAACAACAACAAGGACAACAAGGACAGCACCAGCTACAGGCCATGGGGGACGGGATGGGCAACCAGCTGTCTCCAGTCCACCCCTCCCAGACGGACGCGTCCTCGCCCGTCCACGTCCACAACCTGGACTACGACAGCCCCCTGGCCAAACGGTCGCGCATCGAGGGCTGGACCACCTAGGTGGCGCTGCAGGAGTCAGGTCATGACCTTCAGCTAGGACAGCTGCTGCCTGTGCCTGTTGTTGTGGCAGAGCCAGAGGGTTGGAGGACGGAGGGGAGGGGAGGGGAGGGGACAGGGCGGAGAGGGAGAGCGTGACTTTGGGGGATGTTGCGTCTGTGCTTGAGGCTGGTTGTGGAGTTGCAGACCTCGACAGGAGTGGAGAGAGGAAGGGAGAAGGTGTTTTTGGTTTGTTGACTCTCCACTGACGTGATGGTGTGGAGAGTTTTTCCACGAACAGCGGTGACATGGGCGGTGGTGAGGAAAGTATTTTTGCTTTTGTTGACTCACGCGCTGACGGTGTTGGAAAGCGTGTGCATCGGACAGGTATGATTGAGGTCCAGTCCCTGTGCCTAGCTCCTGTGGCCAAGCCAGCCAACCTGTGGTGATGTGTTATCTCTCCGGTGACAGCTGTGACGAAGCTTGTTGTGTGTGTTTAAATGTGTCTGTGTCTTTGTCCACCTTGTTGATGTGCACGTTCTGCGCTTCTCTTCAGCTTTACTGGTGATCTGTCTGTCTGCCTGCCTGCCTGCCTGTGCTTTCTGTGTGTTTGTGTGTCACCACGCCATGTAGCAGCAGCAGTGGAGGGGGGAGGGTGGAGAGTCATCGCCCATGTTGGGGGGGTCTGCTCGCTACATGGACATGCGGTTGTGTTTGAGTCAGTCATCCCCTGTTGCTACTGGGTTTGTTTTTTTTTCTTATCGTCATTGAATTTGTTTTGTTTTGGTTTTTTTTTTGGTTATGTGTCTCTGTTTTTGTAAATAGATAAAGTCATTGTTTTGACTGAAAACTTGAAATCACAACCCATATGTCCGTGATACATGCTACAAAAAAAAAGGGTTTGACATCAAGATATGGGAATGTTCTTAATTGTAAAAAGCTTTAAAAAAACAAACAAAAAAACAACAACGGTATCAATAATTTCAGTGTTTATTTTGCTCACTATTGAAGGAATGTTTAAAGCAATTAAAGCTTGATGATTAACTGAAGCATGATTACTAATGAATAGTACCATTTTAAGTAAAAATGTGTTCATTTGTTGTTTTGTCCCTTGTAGGATGTGGTTTTTAAGTGAAATGTGTTCATCTGTGGTTTTTGCTCCTAGAATGAGTGGCTGAATGTTGTTACAAAAGGCTGTTTGATCTCTTACTCTGGTACATGGTCAATATCCTAACAGTGTGCTTTATTGTCTTTCAGATTTGATTCTTTGTAAACACAAACGTAGTCCAATAACGCCCCTCTCCTCTCCAGTTTGCTTCACATGGTCCTCAGGTAACTTTGTTCCTTCATCCTACCTGAACATGGCTGACTGTTTGCTTCATTGTAGCCGTGCCTGTACGTTAGTCTCTCAGGTGTCTGTTCCCATTCATTGAAGGTGCACTGCCTACCTGGCTGCTTCTCATGTCATCTCTGATGCTCTGCTGCTGGCAAAACTGGACCGCATCTTTGGGAAATAGATTGTGCGTCTGTCCGTCTTGTCTTTCTAGACCTAAATTTTTTAATGTTGGCTAATGATACTCTGAACAAGTCATTCAGGGTTTTCTCAGTGACAGTTGACAACTGAAGAGCTGTTCGGTTTTGTTGTTTTTTTCTCCAAAACTTTTTAATTTATGTTTCATTTATTTATTAATTATTATTTGACAGGAAATCACAGACATCCTGATCACCACAAAGAGCAGTGCTTGATGTAGACAACTTGCAGGTGCTTTTGATAAAACAGCACCTTTTGCCCTTCACTGTCACAGGCTTTGTACATGTTTTTAATCACAAAGGTCTCTAAAAAATAATAAAATAAAAATAAGTTTAAATACCGTGGCAAGGCACAAAAAAAAAAAAAAAAAATTGAACTATGGTGCCAGAAACCCATATGAACAGCCCAGTGTTTTGAGTGCAGGATTATGCCCCTTCTTTGAATCACATCTGCTGCACAGAGGAGAACCACAAATTTGATTGTGAAAACATCTTTCAGAATAAGTGGGGTTAAAAAAAATTTTTTGGAATAATCATTTCTTTCTTTGAAATTCAAATGTGTGTGGAACATTTCACTAATATGCTTTGTCACTGACAGGTGATTTTGGTCTTTTTTTCAGTAAAACCCAAACCAAAAACATTTAGAAATCAGGGTATTTGTGGCTCTGGAAAGACCGTTATTTCCATAGAGTGATTGATGTCACTGCTGGCACCAGAAAAGAGCAAACTGTCCCTCTGTATTGAAGATCCTGTGGACGGCATGTACAGAACTTATGAGGGTGGTGAGAGAACATCTTCTATGTCTCTTCATTGGAGACAGTGTGGGTTATATCAGTGGATGTTTGTGATATCAACAGTAAATGTTGGTCAGAGAGAGGCTGTGCGTAGGGGGACATCACTGCTGAACGACACAGGACTTAGAAACAACAAGCATGTCACATTTCCTTCAAGGTTTTTTGTTGTTGTTTTTTTTAAGTATATAAAAAAAACCAGGAATGGTCTGCCATTTGTTCATTTTCTTTAAAAACGACAAAGACTGTGTTGGATTTTGCATCTTTTATCAAAATTAACAAGGTTTCAGAATGTGTCGGCAGTCTTTCCTCTTTGGACAGGGTGCAGCCATGATACAAGTCCTCTTTGGACAGGGTGTAGCCATGATACAAGTCCTCTTTGGACAGGGTGCAGCCATGATACAAGTCCTCTTTGGACAGGGTGCAGCCATGATACAAGTCCTCTTTGGACAGGGTGCAGCCATGATACAAGTCCTTTTTGGACAGGGTGCAGCCATGATACAAGTCCTCTTTGGACAGGGTGTAGCCATGATACAAGTCCTCTTTGGACAAGGTGTAGCCATGATACAAGTCCTTTTTGGACAGGGTGTAGCCATGATACAAGTCCTCTTTGGACAGGGTGCAGCCATGATACAAGTCCTCTTTGGACAGGGTGTAGCCATGATACAAGTCCTCTTTGGACAGGGTGCAGCCATGATACAAGTCCTCTTTGGACAGGGTGCAGCCATGATACAAGTCCTCTTTGGACAGGGTGTAGCCATGATACAAGCCCTCTTTGGACAGGGTGTAGCCATGATACAAGTGATTTGCTGTTGATGCAGTTCTTTCACATCAATGACAGTGCCTCTTCCTTTCGAGAGAGCAGGAGGAGCCTTGCAGAAGGGAAATGCTCATGACATATCACTGTATCAAGGGGAACTGCCCTGTTCTGCCCCCAACCCTCTTCAGTCCTGTTGGCTGTAGATCCCCCTACAGAATAAAATTTCAGCAGTTCTGTGCTGGTACTGAATGGCAGACTTGTCACGGCTTTCAGGTGCACAATGCCCAACACAAAAATAATGACAAAATAATAACGCTGATGGAAATGTAATCAAACATGGATGATGACAGGAAATATTTCAAGTCATATCAGTTCTTGGGGCTGGGGAGATAGGGGATTAGAAAGATTTTTTCTGTAAACTTTATTAATGAAGCAGTACATCAGTTGCCACGTCAGTGTGTATGATATGTTCTTGGGTGATTGAGGTGGATTTGGAGGGAAGGGGGGGGACTAGGGTGGGTCGGGAATGGAGTGTGGGGTGGGATTGAGAACAAAAAACAACTCACTGTCATGGCATAGTTTGATGTAGCCCAGCACCATCACAGCCATAGCAGTGCATAGTACTGACCACACCACTGCATATCACAGACCCCAGAATGCTGGTTTGTAAGTTGGGAGGGGAATTTTTATCTTACTTGAGAGCAGAGTCAAGTGTGTTCATGATGATATTTTTAGGATAATGACTCAGGTCATGCAAAATGTGAGCGAGTGGAATACCGCGTTTCATGTCAATCCCTGTTAAACATCTTGCGTGTTTGATTCTCTTTTATGCGAGTCAATTATGGTTTATTGCGTCAGGTTGTGTGTCAAATATGTAAATAAGGGTTGTTACAATTGCTGAATGTCTCAGCAGAAAATGGTCCAGATGCACAGGCTATACTGTGACTGTACATACAAATGTTGTTATTTTATTGACTGGCCCAGTTAAACAAGCGTGGTAATGTGTCGGTATCTATCTGTCCTGTGCCTATCCATTGCACACCACACCCATTCTGTGCTTCACACATGAATATTGACCAGTCCTGTTTGTTATCTAAAGACTGTGGATACCTTGTTCTTGTAGATTTTCCTTCATTATTTTGATCCAGCACAAAACTGGATGGAGGTTTCAGCTTTGTGTGATGGTTTGCTTTCAGCCATGAGGTGACTGAAGCAGACAGTCTGGCTGTAGACGTTGTGGAATCAATCACCCATTGAACCGCAGTTGTGTGATGTAATGCTGAAAGTTGGCTCTGGAAGCAAAAGCAGTTATTGTTATTCTGTGGGTCCCAGACTTTCTGCTTTTGTGTACATATCACTTACCTTTTGACTGATGTTGATCATGTGCCGATACAGGACTATATTTTTTACATCCATGCCTCTTTTTCTTCCTCCCCTCTCCCCCACCTTAAAATCCAGTTTTGAGTACTGTAAGTGTGATAAAGCCTTAACTGTTTCATGGTTGTGTGTGGTTTTGTGAGCACTCTATCCTTTCCCTGACATGGAAACCATGCTGATGCTAAATAACGGTGGTGTGTATACCAACACAGTCTGTGCCCTTGTGTTTGTACAGAATGTCCCTTTTTGAATCTGCACCCTCTTCTCTACAGAATACCTTGTGGTGAATAGAGAAAGCTAAAAGTCCATGTGTCAGGTTTTGTCTTCAGTGTAAGAAAGAAACTCTGTGCAACAAAGGGGTCCACAGAAATTGAAAAGTGGAGCACTTCATTCAGGAATGGACGACTGAACCTAGGAGTGGAAGAAGACCGTGACAAGTTTCCACAGAGAAAGAGCCTTGTTCCAAGTTGGAATATTCCTCTGCTGAATATCTGCAAAGTAAATATCTAAAAGTGGGTAAGCAAATAGAATATACATGTGCTTAAATACGAGAGAGAAGTATTGTTCCCCTTAAAACATTGGACAAGTATTCATTTCATGAATGCGGCTGATCATCCAAAGACCAAAGAGAAACTGAAGGCTGAGAAAGGTCTTCCTGTCACATTCATTCTGTAACAAATACCTCACTTAGCATTCTTTTCAGGTGACATTTCATTCTTTTCAATATTTGTGTGTTGATGTATATGTGCCTGCATTAAAAAATCTGTTTCTTACCAGTTATCCTTTTGATTGTGTACACGTTTTAACCCCCCACCCCCCTTTTTTTTTTGAAAGGCTGCACTGAAAAAGTATGTTTTGAAACCTGTGCTCTGTATGGTTTTCTTGTAGTAAGCTGTGGGTTCACCATTCTTACAACATGAAACTAGTCAGTGGAGGGAAGAGACTGAAAAGAAAGCTGTGTCTTATCCTTTTTGTTTGGAAATTTGAAACAACATGGGTGACGCTTTTTAAAACAACATGATGTCAGCTTGGTCAGTTCAGTTCACGGACTCCCCAAATCCATACATCGAAACGAATCGGATGTAAACAGAAACATGGATTAAAGTTGATGGACACAGGATTAGAGTGAATGTAGATCAATTATGGAGAGGAAACAAAATCTGTGAACTTGATCATTTCCGCCCAGTAGCCCTGGATTGTTTTCCCTCTGTTTATTACCAGTAAAAATGGTATCTGCCTCCATTTTCCATGTCTATCACATGTGTATTTTATGAATATTAATTTTGTTAGTTTTTGTTATATCAAAAAACAAAACAAACAAAAAAACAACAACAAAAAAATGCATTGAACTTAAAACTTAATTAATGACGCTGTATTCCTGTTTGCTCTTTGTCATATTTTTGTGTGTGCTTGCTCTACATCTGAGCATGGAACATTGTTTTAAGACTGGAGACATACAGAGACATTTTTGTTTTGTTTTATGCTCATTACTGTGTGCTTTGAACTGAAATTAGAATATTAAGTAAAAGCCAATCTTGCCACTTTTGGGGGGTGGCTGGTCAAAGAATATGGTAACTTGGGAAACAATTTTTTTTAAGACTCTTGCCTTTCCATTTGATATATTGTGAGCATGTTCCACTATGTGTAAAAGAGAACTGGTTTGTGCCATTATTGTAGATAAATAACTTTTTTTTTTTAACGTTTGGAGTAGCAAAAATGATTATACTTCAGTTTGGTGGTCCAATTGTTTGGAACTCACTGCCTTCAAAGCACAATACCCATTTTTTCATGCAGATAATTGTTGATGGATAATCATGTTTCCCACACACTTGTACACAATAATTATAGTTGTACTGTAAGTGACTGTTTGTGAGGAAATGGATGATGTATGACTTTACAGTAATTTTTTATATATATATATGTCAGAACTTATAGCTATGATATATGAATGATGTTAATTGTTATTGTGACTCAAAATGGGACTCGATGATAGATTAATAAAGAAAATAATAAATATATTCAGTGGACATTTCATGGACAGCAAAATCATCTCACCCAGGTGGCTGTGGGCTTATGTGCTTTAGCTTGTCGATGCCCGTGATCAGTGTGTTTGATATGCCCGTTTGATCAGTGTGTTTGATATGCCCGTGTGATCAGTGTGTTTGATATGCCCATGATCAGTGTGTTTGATATGCCCGTAATCAGTGTGTTTGATATGCCCGTTTGATCAGTGTGTTTGATATGCCCATGATCAGTGTGTTTGATATGCCCGTTTGATCAGTGTGTTTGATATGCCCGTGATCAGTGTGTTTGATATGCCCGTAATCAGTGTGTTTGATATGCCCGTTTGATCAGTGTGTTTGATATGCCCATGATCAGTGTGTTTGAGATGCCCGTGATCGATCAGTGTGTTTGATATGCCCGTGATCAGTGTGTTTGATATGCCCGTGATCAGTGTGTTTGAGATGCCCGTGATCAGTGTGTTTGATATGCCTGTGATCAGTGTGTTTGATATGCCCGTGATCAGTGTGTTTGAGATGCCTGTGATCAGTGTGTTTGAGATGCCTGTGATCAGTGTGTTTGAGATGCGTGTGATCAGTGTGTTTGAGATGCCTGTGATCAGTGTGTTTGATATGCCTGTGATCAGTGTGTTTGAGATGCCTGTGATCAGTGTGTTTGATATGCCTGTGATCAGTGTGTTTGATATGCCCGTGATCAGTGTGTTTGAGATGCCTGTGATCAGTGTGTTTGATATGCCCGTGATCAGTGTGTTTGAGATGCCCGTGATCAGTGTGTTTGATATGCCTGTGATCAGTGTGTTTGATATACCCGTGATCGATCAGTGTGTTTGAGATGCCCGTGATCAGTGTGTTTGATATGCCCGTTTGATCAGTGTGTTTGATATGCCCGTGATCAGTGTGTTTGATATGCCCGTGATCAGTGTGTTTGATATGCCTGTTTGATCAGTGTGTTTGATATGCCCCGTGATCAGTGTGTTTGAGATGCCTGTGATCAGTGTGTTTGATATGCCTGTTTGATCAGTGTGTTTGATATGCCCCGTGATCAGTGTGTTTGAGATGCCCGTGATCAGTGTGTTTGATATGCCTGTTTGATCAGTGTGTTTGATATGCCCCGTGATCAGTGTGTTTGAGATGCCTGTGATCAGTGTGTTTGATATGCCTGTGATCAGTGTGTTTGATATGCCCGTGATCAGTGTGTTTGAGATGCCTGTGATCAGTGTGTTTGAGATGCCTGTGATCAGTGTGTTTGATATGCCCATGATCAGTGTGTTTGATATGCCCCGTGATATGCCTGTGATCAGTGTGTTTGATATGCCCCGTGATATGCCTGTTTGATCAGTGTGTTTGAGATGCCTGTGATCAGTGTGTTTGATATGCCCCGTGATCAGTGTGTTTGAGATGCCCGTGATCAGTGTGTTTGAGATGCCCGTGATCAGTGTGTTTGAGATGCCTGTTAGAGTGACAGTACTGGTCCTCCAGGGTTCTTTTTACAGGGACAGAATGACATTTGTCATTGACATGTTTTTATTGTTGTTAAGTTGGGGGTCTTGTTTTTTGTCATGTCTTGAAGAAATGGTTTTGCTATTGCTAAAAACACCTTGACCAGACTCGTCTCCTTCACCTTCCTTTCTTGCAACTTAAAAAAAAAAAAGAAAGAAAAAAAGAAGTTACAGTCACAGAGATATTTTGTTCGATGTTGAAGATCACTGCCAATTACTGTTTAATTTTTTTAAGGGGACCAGAGTTGAAATACAGTTGACTTTTTTTAGATTCAGTAAAAAAAAGAATTATATATATATGTGTGTGTAAAGAGAGAGAGAGTTGAACAATTTACTGGAGTGATAACTCAGAAATGAGGCTGAAATGGTATTGTGACTCGTGGGATTTTTCAGAATGATTTTAAAATTCATATTCCTTCCAAAAAAAATGTTCTGGTAAGAAAATTAATTTGAAGTGGTTGTGAACATTCTGAATAGAATTTTTTTTTTTTTTTTTTTTTCGAAAATGTAATTGCTGTGAGTTAGAGCACTAGCGTTTTCAATTCTGAACACAATTTCCAGTGTTTGTAAAGGACAATCAGAAACAGATGAGTTCAGAAAAATGGTGCACTGCTATCAGTTATTCACACACAGCATGCAGAGAAAAAGTCTGCTATTCAAGCCTGCAAACTATAGGGTAAAAATGTTACTTCTGCAGTAAGGCCCTCTTTGTCAAAATGCAATTTATCTATCACGTTAAAAATAATAAACTGTAATAATGCAGAACATGCCCAGGAAAGTTTTGTGTTCCCTTGCTGAAGAGAGGCAATCTAAGACCAGATGTGACTTGCCTGAAGGAGGAAAATTGTGGGGGTGGATGAGCTAGGGGAGATAATAGATAACACTGACCAAGTGATCACATGGAATGGGAGTTTCAAGGCATATCATTTATTGATTGATTCATAAATCAGGCTTTGTGCCAGAAGTGGATACATTTCAGTTTCTCATGTCATGTGAGTGTGTGTGACTGGGAGAGTGATTATACTCCCCGGAAGTGGACATTGTATTTTAGATGGGAAAAACACACATGAAGTAATTTTACATTTGGCAAAGGCCGCGTCTTGCATGAGGCCTTGAACATACGGGCCCAGCTATGCAAAGGTCACAATGTTGTGTTGTTGTTTTTTCTGTGCAGAGAAAAGCACAGTGAAGCCCAAACAGTCTAATTTCAACATCAAATTTAAAAAAATGATTTTAAAAAGGCAGCATGAATGAAAAATGGCATGGAGCATGTTTACAAAAAACCTAAGCCATTTTGGTTTTTTGTGTTAATCTTTCTTTAATAATTGAAGCAGTTTTGATTCAACAGAGCATACCAACTGTTTCAAGTTCACTATAATACATTCTGTTTAAATTTTGTTTTATGTTTGATATTGAAGGAAGATTAAGTTACAAAGAAAGTGTAAAACAAAACAAAAAGAAAAAAAAAACATGTATACTTTGTCAGAGTCAGATAAAGAATTATTGGCTGAGCATATGTAATTTGATTTAATGTAAGCATACAAAAAAAGGTGTTTTAACAGGTCAGTATTCAGCTGTGTGTGGTAAGCAGGTCCCATAAAGTCTTTGCCGTGTGTGTGTGTGTGTGTAGTTTTGTTCTGAATTCAGAGCATGCACTTGCTTGCCTTCATCATTTTGACCCAGTGAGTGGAGTGATGTGATCAGTTTACAGAATGATGTAGAATGACAGAAAATATTCACCATCAGGCTCTAATCAAATTGTGGTGAACAGTTTTCACAACTGAATGGACTGTGGCTTAAAAAATAAATAAATAAATAAATAAATGAATTATGGAGTGACAGAAATTATTCAACTAGCTATGGTTATTTATGCTTCATCTTTTGATTAGTGTGAATGTGTCTGTGTGGTACACATATTTTGATTAACAAAGCGCAGCAGACATTTTTATGAGTACCCTTAAAATCATACCTTGTGAAAAAAGTCAGAGTTAACCTGAATTCCATTTTATCGGCACAACACAGCTGTCATGTGGACTTACTTTTGTTGACCTGCACGGCACACAGTCGTGTTTCTTTGTAAATAGGTTCATGTCAAAGATAAGCAAGGATAACAATGATTTGTAAAAAAAACATCAACAAAAATGTTGCATGTGGGGTGGAGTGAAGTAAGACCGCCAATTCTGGATCAGTGCCAACAGATGAACATATCTTGTATATACATGATTATCGGTACTTGGTTGCTGGTGTTTGTTGAATGCTTTAACCATGTTTTATTAACTCCAGAGAAAAATCAAAAATTAATCTCCGATTTTCATGATAGCTTCTGGGTTGTTTTTTTTTATCTGCTGTTTTTCTATATATTTTGATATGTTTTTCACTCAAGGGTTGGCATGTGAGCATATCGATTTTGATATGAGCACCATTAACAAAATACATGTAACTTGGACAAAAGTTTGTGGGGTTTTTTTTGTTTTTTTTAATGCAGTCTTGTTTAACATTTGACATTCTCCCAGCCAGAAATCAAACAGAATGTCAGGCTGAACACAAATACACAGTCGAGAATTTCAGAAGTTGTACTGAAACTGTGGAATGATATTGTCGCAAATGAATACTGAAACCCGATTTGAACAACAGACATTTGGAAGTCTTTGTTTTACTAATCCTCACCACCTACTCTCATTGATTTTCATCTCTTTCAAACCAAGCAGTGAAAATACACAGGTGGTGGAAGGCACATGATTAACCGCAAGACACTTACTGTCCTTGAAAAGAGCATAGCAAAAGCTGAGCAAATACAGAAATTAGTTCCACAAGACACTTACTGTCCTTGAAAAGAGCATAGCAAAAGCTGAGCAAATACAGAAATTAGTTCCGCAAGACACTTACTGTCCTTGAAAAGAGCATAGCGAAAGCTGAGCAAATACAGAAATTAGTTCCGCAAGACACTTACTGTCCTTGAAAAGAGCATAGCGAAAGCTGAGCAAATACAGAAATTAGTTCCGCAAGACACTTACTGTCCTTGAAAAGAGCATAGCGAAAGCTGAGCAAATACAGAAATTAGTTCCGCAAGACACTTACTGTCCTTGAAAAGAGCATAGCGAAAGCTGAGCAAATACAGAAATTAGTTCCGCAAGACACTTACTGTCCTTGAAAAGAGCATAGCGAAAGCTGAGCAAATACAGAAATTAGTTCCGCAAGACACTTACTGTCCTTGAAAAGAGCATAGCGAAAGCTGAGCAAATACAGAAATTAGTTCTGCAAGACACTTACTGTCCTTGAAAGGAGCATAGCAAAAGCTGAGCAAATACAGAAATTAGTTACACTAAGATTCCTCAGTCATGTATTTGGACTGGAATTTGTAAGGAGAAGACAAAAAAGACAAGGTCTACTTGGATTTGGGGGAGGGGGGGGGGAGAATACTGGGAAACTATGTTTGTACAACAGACTCAGTTTTTGTTCTCTCTCCTCATTTTGCAGAACAAGGAAGCATATGTTTGGTTCTTTCTTCTTTCGTTCTTCTTGTTTTTCAGATGGGCGTTTGGTTCTTTCAGTCTTTGTCCAAATTTACTTGAAAGTTCTTTAACTTTTGTACCATTTGATGTTCATCCAACACAAAATCTTGCACTGTGCGCATCAACCATTGACCAAATCGCATTCTGATAAAGGTGCTTCTTTGAATGGTAATGGATCAAGAAAAGGGGAAAGGTTAATTTTGATACCTCAGCTGATAATTTATACACATGCCTTGGGTGCAGATTTATATATATATATATATATATATATATATATATATATATATATATATATATATATACCTTTTTTCTTTTTTTGTTTCCCAATTCGTAATTCACATCACCTTGAATAATTGAAGAGCAAAAAAGTTTATCTGGTTCATTTTCTCTTCCTTTCTCTTACAATGAACAAATGGTGGGTGTTTTAAGACTTTTTGATTTGCATCACCTTACTATCATCTGTCTTGAAGGTTCAACTTAATATTGAACTTGTTATATTGTCAACATATGGTAATGCTTGGAATCACCCGATTTATTATTTGCAATACCATACTAATTCAAAAGCCTGTTGGGTCACCTGTCCTGAAGGACGAAATCAGTGATAATGTTTTTTGTGTTACCTTCATTTTGGTCAGAAGGTAGTGTTGAAGTATTGTTCCTTGAAGATGAACATCAAAACATTTTATTGCTGGCAACATGTTGAAATGTTTCTCCTTGATTTCAGTACATCTATCAGCCTGCATCCAGAAGGTTTCAAGTGTTCAAGTTAGGAATTTCATTGACTGAACTGAGTCTGGGATCTGTTGTGGAATGTGACGAGTGGTTTGTCCATCATCTGTGACGCAAAGGTGAAGGGATTTTACATCAGGTGCTGTTGTTTCCCGTTCAGCAGATGCGACATTTTAAATACATACAAATACCATTCAAGTGTGTGAATTGTGAAGCAGATGGCCACAAATGATCGTTTTTCCATCCTGCTCAAGTGCGCCTGACATCTGATGCACTCAGAATGGACACTCACTATATTTCTTCAAAAGTTTATTTTGTGTCCAGAACAAGTTTTGTTAAGTTTACAGGCAAGAAACCACGTTTCCTGGTTCATTTTCAAATATTTTGACATTTTGAACAAATGTGATGTATAAGTACAAGTTTCGGGGGTTTTTTCTAACATTTGCAGGCATGATACTATGTTTTCTGTTAATTTCCACACACTGTATTTTGACATTTTGAACAAATGTGATGTAAAAGTAATCTCTGGCAAAGTCTGCACAGAATTAAGGAACTTGTTTTCCCCCCTATTTGTGAATATTTCTGTGAGTCAGAATGTGCCAGAGTTTCTGACAATTCACAAAACATTGGTCTTGTTTTGAATGTGATGTAATCCATTTTTTTCCCTCTTGTTGGAGCCTGTGGCCTGTCATAGCGTTTTGGTGATATAACACTGTTGTGATCACGACTTTCAGCCTGTTGGCGACTGTGGCCTATAGTCCTTTACACGGCATACTGTGTGCTAAGTCAGATATGTATCACCACCCCTGCTCTGCCATATGGTCAATGTCAACTTGTAACAGATTAAATGTTAAGGAGAAGGAGCACAGTTGTGGTGTGTTGGTGTCAGTGAGCATGCTTGTTTGTTAGTTGGTTCTGCACAAGTTTGATTATTATTATTATTATGATTTTTGTATCACACACATTTAGTTTTTTGGTGATGCTGAAAACAGGGTGGAGATATTTAAATCTGGCATCCTTGTAATGGCTTCATCAGAACAGCTGAAAATGTGTATGAAGTTAATAAGAAACTGTAAAAACTCTGCTGTGTGACTGATAAAGTCCGCTGCAACTAGGGGAGAACAGAGAAACACACAGGGGTATGATGTATGCATCTTTTTTAGTCAGTCATATCAGACTGTGACCATCAGAACAGCAGAGGTAACTGCTGTCCCAACTATCTGAGCTATAATTTCATTATTGTGGAGAGTATCTTGCCCAAAATACATCCCCACTCTCTTGGCCAAGAGGGCTTTAGGACACTTGGCATTGATATGGACCCCAAAGGCCAACTAACCCCTAAGGCTGTAGCACCAAGAGCCAGTGTATTTTTGCCTCCTAGTTTGACAGTCAGAGTCCTTCACAAAAAACAAAGCTGTAAATGAATTCCCATTTCAGTGGAGGAACCACAGATCATACAGCTCTCACTTTTCCTCCAGTACACTTCTGTCAATCTCTAATACACGCCAGCTGCAGGAAAGGACATACAGGGTTAAGAGAGGTTTGTCATGCAGGCAAACAGTGCTCTGACAGGTGTCAACACACATTGTCCAGCCCACTACCTGGGCACAGCGCTAGTCAAGGAAGAGGTCCATGCCCCACCCCTATATATCCTACACTACTGATGGGGTCATAGCTTCCACAGTTGGCACTGTATCCAGTTTATAGTAGTGCAAGGCTTGTTTGTGTGGTCAGTCCATGTTCTCACCTACAATGCAGTCCAACCTGTGTGACACTGCAATAGTGTCACAGCCTTTTTTGACTCACTTGTGTAAACAAAGTGAGTCTATGTTTTAACCCAGTGTTCGGTTGTGTGTGTGTCTGTGTGTCTGTGTGTCCGTGGTAAACTTTAACATTGACATTTTCTCTGCAAATACTTTGTCAGTTGACACCAAATTAGGCATAAAAATAGGAAAAATTCAGTTCTTTCCAGTCATCTTGTTTAAAACAATATTGCACCTCTGGGATGGGCACAAAAAAATAAAAAATGAAGCCTAATTATATGCAAACTGCATTAACTGTTATATTTATATTTTTTGTATTCTCTAAACTTGGCACTTTGATCTTATATTCTGACCCAACAACAAGAGCAGTCATTATTATCATTTTTTGTTCAAACAGGAACTTCTTTTGCTAAGCATGGAAGTTTTATTTATTTTGCAAACGTTTTGGTGCAGATAGTAAAAAAGGGAAATTACTCTGTAATTAATGCTAGGGGAGTTAGTTTGCTTTAAACTGATCTTTCTCATCTTAAACATTACATTTTGAAATTATACTCAATACATAAAAAGCTTGGATTTTTTTTTTTTTTAAGTGTATCACAAGTGAGTCTTGAAGGCCTTGCCTCTCTTGTCAACTGATGCTATGCATTTCCCACAGTTCTGACTGACCAATTTCCAGGGCATTTTACCACTGGCAAATCAATATCCTCCACCTTTTTAGTTACTATTGTTGATAACAGCCCAGTCCAGCTGACTACACAGGCTCGTGACAGGACTGAAAACATTCAAGTCAAACAATGTGTATATATATATAAAAGAATTAAAAAAACCAACTCCATCAATTACTATTCCATGGAAACCTGAAAAGAAAATTAGCTGATCCGAATCATGCAGCACATAAACCCAGGACGTGCCTCAAGCATGGACCATTCCATACATTTCTCTAAAAAAACAAAAAAAACAAAAACAAAATGGAGAGAGTTACTACTCTTTACCATTTGTTAATCATTTCATCTCCTGTTATTTGCTAATTTCCATGTAGACTATAGTTATAGGTTTTTTTATACGTTGGACATAAAGACATGAAAACAGGTACAAACAACCAAAAAACTAAACAAAACAAAAAACTACCAAGAGTCACTTAGAACTACAACATACTTAAACTGCCCAGTTATCAAACTGCCCAATCCTCAAGTACAACAAAGTCACTGAGAAATAACAAACACTGAGGTGATGACATTACAGTGAAAGAATTGCGAATTCTG
This sequence comes from Babylonia areolata, assembly GCF_041734735.1. Taxonomy (NCBI): domain Eukaryota; kingdom Metazoa; phylum Mollusca; class Gastropoda; order Neogastropoda; family Buccinidae; genus Babylonia; species Babylonia areolata. Next base: position 39,873,745 of record NC_134897.1, read on the forward strand.
TGCAGTGTTTTTCACAGTCATCCAGTTACAGCCCAGTGGAATGCAAAGGAGCCATGTCAGACTGAGAACCCGTCATGATGGGCACAACAGCTGACTGGGTCAAGTGCTGCACTTTCAAACTGAGGGTACTGAGTTCAAATTCAGGTCACAGCATCTGGTGGGTAAAAGGTGGAGGTTTTCCTGATCTCCCAGGTCAACATATGTGCAGACCTGCTAGTGCCTTAACTCACTCAGTATGGCCAGTCCTCTCTTCTCCTCTGCACAGACCCCTCGGATGTCCAGTGGGTGTCTGAATGACCCAACCTTTAGCTTCCGTCGTCAGAATTGTGGTATTCTTTGTCAACATTCACGTCTTCAGTATAGGAGCCTTCCGCTTGCAATATATGATGGTAATTGGGGTGAAACGCTGTTAACGTGGTCTCTTTCGCCGTTCGTATGGAAAGAGTAAACCCCCTTCATGTGTATATGCATGCAGATCAAATATGCACGTTAAAGATCCCACAACCCATGTCAGCATTTGGTGAGTTATAGAAACAAGAACATAAGAGCATGCACCCCCCCCCCAAAAAAAAACAAAAAAACCCAGAGTATTACTGCCATGTAGACAAAATGGTCGTATACGTAAAAGCCTATTCGTATACTATGTGAGTGAATGTGGGAGTCGAAGCCCACAAACAAAGAAGAAACCAGTCAAGATGGAAACTAATCACTGTTAAAAGATCAGTAAAACTGATACTAAAAACACCTGTTCAGTTTCATCTTGTTCAGTCCATGTAAAATGTAGGGTGAGTTAAAAAGCATTTTCTTTCAGCAGGAACTGAAAAACATGACGGATGAAGGTCTTCATGGAGCCAGTCATGAAATGGTTGTGCCTGTCATGCAGATCCCAGCAGTGGATCAGTTTCAGTTTCAGTAGCTCACTGCATTCGGACAAATCCATATACGCTACACCACATCTGCCAAGCAGATGCCTGACCAGCAGCGTAACCCAACGCGCTTAGTCAGGCCTTGAGAAAAAAAAAAGAAAAATACATAAAAAAAGAACTACTACTACTACTAATATGTATAAGGCGCAAAAACTTGATGAAGTCAACTATAAGCGTACAAATGTCTGTTACTAAAAGATTAGTTGCAAGGCACGCAGCATGGAGCTACTAAAAGATTAGCTGCAAGGCACGCAGCATGGAGCTTCTACACCTTGCAAGAGTTAGGAGTGAGATCAGGATGACCTGTACCCCCCACACAGGTAATGCGTCCACCTAGGAAGTGAGAGAATTTGAGCAAGCTGGTTTGAATCACGGCTCAGCCACTGATATTTTCTCCCCATCCACTAGACCTTGAGTGGTGTCTGGACGCTAGTCATTCGGTTGAGACGATAAACCAAGGTCCCATGTGCAGCATGCACTTAGTGCACGCAAAAGAACCCACGGCAACAAAAGGGTTGTTCCTGGCAATATTCTGTATAAAAATCCACTTCGATGGGAAAAACAAATAAAACTGCACACAAGAAAAAATACAAAAAAATGGGTGGCGCTCTCAGTGTAGCGACGCACTCTCCCTGGGGAGAGCAGCCCGAATTTCACACAGAGAAATCTGTTGTGACAAAGAGAAAATACAAATACAAAATACACCCCTAACCCCATGAAAACAGAGTATGACTGCCTGGCGGGGATAAAAGGTCAAACATGTAAAAGCCAACTTGTGTATACGAGTGAACGTGAGAGTCGCAGCCCATGAAAGAAAAAGAAGAAAGGACAATGACCTGTATGCAGTATGTAATCCCTTTTTGTTGAAACCAAAGTCTGCTGCTTATTTACACGAGGAGTTAAAACACTGCTTATCCTGGTTATATCAAAAGCAGTAAGAAAGGTTGTATATGTGATATAAAGAAAGGCTATAAACACACGCACACACACACACACACACACACACACACACACTATAGTACTATTCATGAAGTCTTCAAAATGATGACAATGTAACAAGAAATACAGTTAACCAACAAATGATCATCCCTGAAATATATAAATTCAGCAAAAACATTTTACTGACACACCCAGCCTCATCTGATTGCCTTGGCACTCTGCCACATCATAGTTTATTCCCAAACATTTTTTTTAAGCAAGAAAACAAAAACAAAAAATCGTTTTGTAAGAATTTAAATGCATAAGAAAGGCAAAAAAAGACTCAAAAAGTAAACTCTTCTGCAAGGTACAAAAAGTAAATAAAAAAAACAACAACAAGACAATAAACCTGCTCAACAACAAAACCGAGCCACATAGAAAAAGAGGTTTAAAAGCCTCAAAAGCACAGTGTTAGTTCAGCTGCAAAGGATAAAAAATTACTTATTTTTTAAAAAGACTTAAATGCTCAACACCAAGTTGAAGAAATATCAGAAGGGAACCTGCATGAAAGCAGTGACTTAATACTTCCTGATAGAAAAACTAAAATAACAACAACAAAAACAATAAAAAAGAAGTATAAAAAAAAGAGGAGGCTGTTTGTATCTGATAAGGACATATCACAGCCAACCCGTGTTTGGCCAACAGGGAAATCCAAAACATTTTTTGTTCTTACACACTGCACTGCCATGTATTCTTCACATGATAAAAAAAAACAAAAAAAACAAAAAAACCCACAATTTTTCTTTTTCAAACAGCGCAAACAAAAAAACATACATGTTTGGTTTTGGCTTGTTCATTGTCTCTACAATCAGCTTTTGATCAAGTACATTTACACTGACAAGTACATTTATACTGATCAGTATAAGTACATTTATACTGATAAGTACATTTATACTGATAAGTATAAGTACATTTATACTGATACATTTATACTGATAAGTACATTTATACTGATCATGATCATTTACACTGTTGGGTCCTGGAGGCTGCTCAGCAGCCGCATGTGTTACTGAAAGTGGCTGGTATGTCAAGTTACCGAAAATAGATTATGAATAGATTATGAATTAAAAAACTCACTGTATTATCTCCTGCACACACGCACACAACTTTTCCCTGGACTAAAGGATGATTATGGACTTTTGATCTGACTGGGGGGCAGAGGGTGGGGTGGGGGTGGGGGGGATGTGCTGACCAACTATCATCCATGTCACATTCACTTTGGTGTGAAGAGAACAAATTAATGTCCTGTTATGTAATGTTTGGGTAGGGTGTGGCGTTAATTTTGGTTTTTTTTCCTGTTTGTGTGGGTGAAGACACATGGATGAAGATGTTTTTTCAGTCCATGAGAATTCTAGTAGCAAAAAAACGTTCGGGTGAAGAAAAGTAAACCCTTTCTCTTGTTGTCAGAAAAAAAGCACACACACACACACACACACACACACACACACAAAACACAGATATATATCTCCATATGAGGGGAAAAGTTGTCAGAAAATTAAACTAAATTATAAATACATGCCTTAATATAACAACAACAAAAGATTTGCACATGCAGACTTTCAAATACACTCAAGCAGTAGTACACTCATTGATAGCATCATACACCGATATGGTAAATCTTTACAGTTTCATAATCTCTACAAGATTATTTCAAACTCCCATTTTTGAGTTACAGAAACCAATAAAAAACAGGAAGACAAATGAACGAGCAAATAAACAAACACAAATAATATGAGTACAGAGTTGTACTTTACATGTTTATCAAAATCATGTTAAAAGAATAAATAAAACACACACACCCACACCCACACACACACACATATGCATATATAGCCTTTTCCCTGATGTTCTGTAAACTGCTTTTTTTTTTTATCAACTTACGTTTGTCATATCACACACACACAAACACACACACACAACACAACACACACACTCCTCCAAAAACATGATCATGTTGGTTTTGTAAAGGAAAACAACAAGGAAAAGAGAAAAAAATATTGAACAGAGAAATATAACTATTGCTCTCATAACAGATGATATTTTTGTTGCATATATTAAACAGCAGTCTCACTCACATAATTCTGTGTACTGCATACACGCAGAGTCTGAAACATGTACCACTTCAAGTATTATTTTGTGATTCACTTCACAATACACAAAGGTGATCACACTAGGACTGAAAAATCAGTACATTTTGATCTTACATTTTTTTTTGTCAAGCATTCACAGTAAAAATAAGCAGTAATATCAACAGAAATAATCCCAATAACTTTAAAGACAGAAAAGATAATATCAAGATCTTACTCCTTTTTTTTCTTTTTTATTTACCAAGTGCTAGCACTTACAGTAAAAATAAGCAGTAATATCAACAGAAATAATCCCAATAACTTTAAAGACAGAAAAGATAATATCAAGATCTTACTCCTTTTTTCTTTTTTTTTAACCAAGCATTTTATGGTACAAAATAAGCAGTAATTTCAACAACCATTTCAAGACAATTACACACACACACACACACTCTCTCTCTCTCCCTAACACTCAATTCATCTTAAATGCTGTGCACTTGCAACTATCCTTGCAGTAATTTCAACAGAATCAATCCTAATAACTTTAAAGACAGAAAAGATTATGCATCTAAAATCTTACTTATTGTTTTTGTCAAGCATGTACAGTACAAAATAAGCAACACCCATTTCAGGACAATCACACACACACAATCTCTCTCTCTCTGTCTTTCTCTCTCTCTCTCTCTCCCTAACACTGAATTCATCTTAAAATCTGTGGACTTGGCATTATCCTTGCACGAGACCCACCCGTAGAGGAATAAGCATTTACGGTACAAAAAAAGCAGTTATTTCAACACCCATTTCAGGACAATCACACACACACACACACTCTCTCTTCCTAACATTCAATACATCTTAAAAAGCTGTGGACTTGGCATCATCCCTGCACATACCCCACCCGCAGAGGAACAAGGGTCTACACACACTCAGCAATGCTAGGACCCCGAGGACCAGGGCTGCTGCAGACGCTCCAGGTGCTGAAAGGCTCGCTGACTGATGTTGAGGGCAGGGTGCAGGGCGGCCAAGCCTGGCTCCCCCAGCAGGGACAGGCCACAGAGACCCAGGTACGTGTGGAGGGGGTCTGTGGACAGAGACTGGTCCATGTGAATACTTATATAGTGCCTATCTTTGTCAGAGACCAAGTCAGCGCTTTACAAACAAGAAGTCATCAGACCAAGTCAGCGCTTTACAAACAAGAAGTCATTTACATAAAAGACTGGTCCGTGTCAATAGTTATACAGCGCGTATCTTTGCTCAGAGACCAATGCTTTACAAACAAGAAGTCATTTACATAAAAGACTGGTCCATGTGAATACTTATATAGTGCCTATCTTTGTCAGAGACCAAGTCAGTGCTTTACAAACAAGAAGTCATCAGACCAAGTCAGTGCTTTACAAACAAGAAGTCATCAGACCAAGTCAGTGCTTTACAAACAAGAAGTCATCAGACCAAGTCAGTGCTTTACAAACAAGAAGTCATTTACATAAAAGACTGGTCCGTGTCAATAGTTATACAGTGCCTATCTTTGCTCAGAGACCAATGCTTTACAAACAAGAAGTCATTTACATAAAAGACTGATTGGTGTGAATACTTATATAGTGCCTATCTTTGATCAGAGACCAAGTGCTTTACAAACAAGAAGTCATTTACATAAAAGACTGGTCCATGTGAATACTTATATAGTGCCTATCTTTGTCAGAGACCAAGTCAGTGCTTTACAAACAAGAAGTCATCAGACCAAGTCAGTGCTTTACAAACAAGAAGTCATCAGACCAAGTCAGTGCTTTACAGACAAGAAGTCATTTACATAAAAGACTGGTTGGTGTGAATACTTATATAGTGCCTATCTTTGTCAGAGACCAAGTGCTTCACAGACAAGAAGTCATTTACATAAAAGACTGGTTGGTGAGAATATTTATACAGCGCCTATCTTTAAAAAAAAAAAAAATTTTATTGATTTTTTTCTTTCTTTCTTTTTTCTCAAGGCCTGACTAGCGCATTGGGTTACGCTGCTGGTCAGGCATCTGCTTGGCAGATGTGGTTAGCATATATGGATTTGACCAAACGCAGTGATGCCTCCTTGAGCTACTGATACTGATACTAGTGGAGTGATGGCCTGGAGGTAACACGTCCACCTTGGAAGCGAGAGAATCTGAGCGCACTGGTTCGAATCACGGCTCAGCCGCCGATATTTTCTCCCCTCCACTAGACCTTGAGTGGTGGTCTGGACGCTAGTCATTCGGATGAGACGATAAACCAAGGTCCTGTTTGCAGCATGCACTTAGCGCACGTAAAAGAACCCACAGCAACAAAAGGGTTGTTCCTGGCAAAATTCTATTAAATACAAAAATCCACTTCGATAGGAAAAACAAATAAAACTGCACGCAGGAAAAAATACAAAAAAAATGGGTGGCGCTGTAGTATAGCGACACGCTCTCCCTGGGAAGAGCATCCCAAATTTCACACAGAGAAATCTGTTGTGATAAAAAGAAATACAAATACAAAATACAAATACTATCTCTGGTCAGAGACCAAGCTTTCAGTCAGTGCTTTACAAACAAGAAGTCATTTACACAACACTCTGCCTACCTGGGTGGTGCCCACTGAGAACTGCCTACCTTTAGGTGCTCATCATTCATTTCCTGTGTCATTCAGTCAGGCTTCAGTCACACAAATGTATACACACACCTAACTTCCTCCCATCCATCCCCCAACTCCCCAACACACACACACACATACACACACACACACACACACACACGCACACACACACACACACACACACACACACACATCTATATAAGCAACAAGATTTCAAATTAACTTCCTTGGACTTACATGATTCGTCACATTTGATTCAAACTATAGACACTAGTGCTTCAAAACTTTAGACAAGGTATTCCTGCAAGCAGTACTTTTCCCTGTAGTTTTAAAAGGATATTTTCACTATTTTACAAACACTGTTACTTAACATTTCAAGACCTAGTTTTCATGTTTTCATTTTTGAAAATATGTAGATGTTCAAAAATAAGATTAAACACACACACACACACACACACACACACACACACACATCAAAGTACAGTGTCAAAGTCTGCAGTTGTATACTGACCACAGGAATCATCTGGACTTTTGGCAAAACCACCAATCACAGGGGACGAAGTGCTCAGAATGAAGGATCGGTTGAAGAGGTAGTTAGTCTGATCAAACATCCCCAGTAACTGAAATCACACGCAGGAAGAACAATATTCTTAAGATCTGGTATCCCCAGTAAATGAAATCTTTTTTTTTTTTTTTTTTTTTAGCTAAAAAACACCAACATAAACATTGTCACACAAAATACACAAAACAAAAATAATAACAGGCATACAAAACAAAATAAAACATGTCAAAAGCCACCTCACATGTCCCACACACACTGGAGTGTGGAGTGATGGCCTAGAGGTAATGCGTCTGCCTAGGAAGTGAGAGAATCTGAGCTTGCTGGTTCGAATCACGGGTCAGCCGCCGATATTTTCTCCCCCTCCACTAGTCCTTGAGTGGTGGTCTGGACGCTAGTCATTCGGATGAGACAATAAACTGAGGTCCCATGTGCAGCATGCACTTAGTGCACGTAAAAGAACCCACGGCAACAAAAGGGTTGTTCCTGGCATAATTCTGTAGAAAAATCCACTTCGATAGGAAAAACAAATAAAACTGCATGCAGGAAAAAATACCAGAAAAATGGGTGGCGCTGTAGTGTAGCGACGCACTCTCCCTGGGGAGAGCAGCCTGAATTTCACACAGAGAAATCAGTTGTGATAAAAAGAAAAACAAATACAAATATAAATATAACACAATACAATATAGCAAGGGAAGGCTGCACTGACTTTGAGCGTGGCTCCGATCCAGAAGGAGTAGCAGGTGTCGACAGGCTTGTTGGGCCGGCCCTGGAAGCCAGACTGCTGGCGCATCACACACCATCGCTTCAGCTGGGCCTGCTGCCTGCCCGACAGGGTCGTGTCCAGCGCCCCCATCAGCACAAGGGAGGCCACCGAGCAGTACGTCGGACCTCCTGATTCACAGTGTGTGATAATCAGATTTGACTTTTAAACTCTGGAAGGTTGTTTTTTTAATTAATTTTTTTTTTTTTTTTTTTTACTTTTTGAGTGAAAAGCTTGAAACTGTGACTGATTTTAGTGTACTTTTTTTACCCCTGACTTGAAGTAGGGTTCATAGACACAAAAAGGAGCTGTCCAAGACAAGGACAGAAAGGGATGAACTGGAAGTGATAACAATACTAACAATAATATCACCGACTTGACGCTCACACGTCACACAAACAGGGAACTTCTGGTGTTTACATTTAAAGTTATACATACATTCATATCGACACGTACATTAAGAGTACAACATCCATACACAAGCAAGCACACACACACACACACACACACACACACGTACACACACACACACCAAACACACACGCAGAATCAAAGTATGTTATTTTCAACAACAAAAGAAAAGGTTATGTTTCCCTTGATTCAATAAAATTCAAACAATAAAGAATGAATATTATCACTTTGTTCCAGTGTTTCTCACCAGCTATCTACTCAGTCTTTTCAAACCACACGCACTCTCCCTGGTGAATGTGGGTACCAATGCCAGCGTACACCAATACTTCACTGCTGAAAACTTCTCACAAGCTATCTACTCAGTCTTTTCAAACCACACGCACTCTCCCTGGTGAAGGCGGGTACCAATGCCAGCGTACACCAATACTTCACTGCTGAAAACTTCTCACAAGCTATCTACTCAGTCTTTTCAAACCACACGCCCTCTCCCTGGTGAAGGTGGGTACCAATGCCAGCGTACACCAATACTTCACTGCTGAAAACTTCTCACAAGCTATCTACTCAGTCTTTTCAAACCACACGCCCTCTCCCTGGTGAAGGCGGGTACCAATGCCAGCGTACACCAATACTTCACTGCTGAAAACTTACCATGTGCCTCTGCTCCAGGCCCCTGCCCCACTCCTCCTTCGTATGTCTGAAAATGAAATCCACACATTTGTTACCTGTCTGAAAATGAAATCCACACATCTGTTACCTGTCTGAAAATGAAATCCACACATTTGTTACCTGTCTGAAAATGAAATCCACACATTTGTTACTTGTCTGAAAATGAAATCCACACATTTGTTACCTGTCTGAAAATGAAATCCACACATTTGTTACTTGTCTGAAAATGAAATCCACACATTTGTTACCTGTCTGAAAATGAAATCCACACATCTGTTACTTGACTGAAAATGAAATCCACACATTTGTTACCTGTCTGAAAATGAAATCCACACATCTGTGTCTGTGTCTGAAAATGAAATCCACACATTTGTTACTTGTCTGAAAATGAAATCCACACATTTGTTACCTGTCTGAAAATGAAATCCACACATCTGTTACTTGACTGAAAATGAAATCCACACATTTGTTACCTGTCTGAAAATGAAATCCACACATCTGTGTCTGTGTCTGAAAATGAAATCCACACATTTGTTACCTGTCTGAAAATGAAATCCACACATCTGTTACTTGTCTGAAAATGAAATCCACACATTTGTTACTTGTCTGAAAATGAAATCCACACATTTGTTACTTGTCTGAAAATGAAATCCACACATTTGTTACTTGTCTGAAAATGAAATCCACAGATTTGTTACTTGTCTGAAAATGAAATCCACACATTTGTTACTTGTCTGAAAATGAAATCCACAGATTTGTTACCCATCTGAAAATGAAATCCACACATTTGTTACTTGTCTAAAAATGAAATCCACAGATTTGTTACCCATCTGAAAATGAAATCCACAGATTTGTTACTTGTTGTTACTTGTCTGAAAATGAAATCCACACATCTGTTACTTGTCTGAAAATGAAATCCACATTTGTTACTTGTCTGAAAATGAAATCCACACATTTGTTACTTGTCTAAAAATGAAATCCACAGATTTGTTACCCATCTGAAAATGAAATCCACAGATTTGTCACCTTTGAAAATGAAATCCACAAATTTCTTACCTGTCAGTATACCTTGATTGTGCTCTCCAACCTGGTAAATGTTCATATATTTATATATATACACATATATGTATCTTTGAATAATCATTTGCTCATGTCTAATTTGTATTGTATTGTATTTGTATTGTATTTCTCATTTTGTCGCAAAAGATTTCTCTGTGTGAAATTCGGGCTGCTCTCCCCAGGGAGAGCACGTTGCTACACTACAGCGCCACCCCCCTTTTTTTTTTCCTATCGAAGTGGATTTTTTTACAGAATTTTGCCAGGAACAACCCTTTTGTTGCTGTGGGTACTTTTATGTGTACAAAGCGCATGCTGCACACGGGACCTCGGTTTATCATCTCATCCGAATGACTAGCGTCCAGACCACCACTCAAGGTCTAGTGGAGGGGGAGAAAATATCGGCAGCTGAGCTGTGATTGGAACCAGTGCACTCAGATTCTCTCGCTTACAAGGCGGACGCGTTACCTCTGGGCCATCACTCCACAGAGTGCCAGTACAGTGTCCGTGAGGGTCTGGGTTCCAATCCCACTCTTGCCCTTTCTCCCAAGCCTGACGGGAAAATAAAACAAAGCGTCTAGTCATCCGGACTGAGATGATAAACCGAGGTCCTGTGTGCAGTACGCAATTGGCACACTGAAAAAGAACCCATGGCAACGAGTGTTGTCCTCTGGCAAAATTATGTAAAAAGAAATCCACTCTGATAAAAAAAAAAAAAGACTAAAAAATCAAGAGTTAAACCCTTTACAAACCAGAAAAGAGCCACACACATGACTTACCAGACTAAAAAATCAAGAGTTAAACCCTTTACAAACCAGTAAAGAGCCACACACATGACTTACCAGACTAAAAAATCAAGAGTTAAACCCTTTACAAACCAGTAAAGAGACACAAACATGACTTACCAGACTAAAAAATCAAGAGTTAAACCCTTTACAAACCAGTAAAGAGCCACACACATGACTTACCAGACTACTGGTGATGTAGCTGATGGTTTTCTCCCTGTCCACTCCGCTCCAGTCGTTCAGCATGTAGCTGACACAGCAGGCACAGTACACAAACCTCATGTCTGTTTCACTGCCCTCAGGTACGCAGCTAAAACTGTAGCAACACACAGGTACTGCCGGTGTGATTATGTCAAAAAATAACTCACCATGTTGAAAATGAGTATGATGCTAACTGACATTTGATACACTATGTTTCCTGCTGATGTCAATCAGGAATCACGATAATCATGTTGAAAATGAGTATGATGTTAACAGACATTTGATACACTATGTTTCCTGCTGATGTCAATCAGGAATCACGATAATCAGGCTGAAAATGAGTATGATGCTAACAGATTGACACACTATGTTTCCTGCAGATTGGATTATGAGAAATCCATATTTTACACAGGTCAAAATTAATGTGAGTGCGCGCACACACACACAAACATGCACACACACACACACACAAACATGCACACACACACACACACACACACACACACCTGTGTACACTCATGCACATGAAAGGTCATACATTTAAGCAAGTATCATTGTATGCAAAATCCCTGACATTAATCAATCACATGTAAAATCAAACAACCACAAACACTAATTGAAGAAAATATCCTTCATCCTTTTCAAACATACACTACAGTCATCACACTGAGACAAAACATGACAATAACAAATACATAATTATATCATTTAACTAAAGTGTAGAAAGGACTGCTGAACATTCTGCTAAAATCAATTTAAAAAAAAAAAAAGAAGAAAAAAACCAAAACAACAGCATAAAAGTTGACTGAAAGTCATCAGGATAAAAACCTTATGACACGTGCTCTGTGTCTCGTTTCTTAGGTCAAACAGGTAAGAAATCAAAATGATGTTGCATTTGTTTAGGAGGATGGTGGCAGAAAGTGTAAGGCTCATATCTGTCAATACAGTGTCTGTGAGGGTGTCGGTTCCATGTCTGCTCTTGCCATTTTATTTTATTTTATTTTATTTATTGTGTAAGACTCAAATCTGTCAATACAGTGTCTGTGAGGGTGTTGGTTCCATTCCTGCTCTTGCCATTTTATCTTTTTTTTTTCTTCTTTTTTTTTTATTATTAATTTTTCGTTTGTTTGTTTTTGTTTTTTATTGTTTTTTTTTCTCAAGGCCTGACTAAGCGTGTTGGGTTACACTGCTGGTCAGGCATCTGCTTGGCAGATGTGGTGTAGCGTATATGGATCTGACTGAACGCAGTGATGCCTCCTTGAGCTACTGATACTGATACTGATACTGCCCTTTCTCCCAAAGTTTGACTGCAAAATCAAACAAAGTGTCTAGCCATTGTTAACTTTCAAACAAGTTATTTTAGACCTTCTCATAGTATAAAAAAAAAAAAGAAGAAAAAAAAGGTCATAAACATGTCACTGAAGCCAAACTAAGTTAAATTAATCAAAAATATCAAAGGAGACAACAGACAGCCAACACACACACACACACACACACACACACACACACACACACAAAGAGTGAGCACCTTCCATCTGGCTGCTGTAGACTGCGAAGACCAGTGACCACTGATGACCTGTTGACCCGGGAGAGGTCATCGCCCAGGATCAGAAGACAGGCCAGCGCTGTGTAGGTCATCGTCACATGACCACTGTCATAGGGGATGGCTTTGTCTGCACACTGAGGGACAATCAGATGGATGAATAAACAAAACAAAAAAACAAACAAAATAAGATGTACACACACACACACACACACACACACACACACACACACACAGAGTGCTGAGTAGGTCATCGTCACATGACCACAGTCATATGTGATGGCTTTGTCTGCACACTGAGGGACAATCACATGGATGAACAAACAAAACAAACAACAAACAAAATAAGTTGTACACACACACACACACACACACACACACACACACACACACACAGCGCTGTGTAGGTCATCGTCACATGACCACTGTCATATGGGATGGCTTTGTCTGCACACTGAGGGACAATCACATGGATCAATAAACAAAACAAAAAAACAAACAAAATAAGATGTACACACACACACACACACACACACACGCACACAAGTTTCAAGTTTTAATTATCCTTTCACTCCTATTGGAGTATGGAGGATTACTGCAAAATAATCTTTTCATGCCCAGAACAAACATTTCCAAATACACAACAATGTCACATAAAAGTTGAGAAAACACAAATGTCTTTTATCTCCAAAAGTGTAGCTAGGCAACATTTTCAAATCTAATCATCTTACTTACAAGTTACAGCTAAAATGACTTTTTTGTTACTTCTTTGAGAATATTACAAAAATTAAAAACCGATTTTGGAAACAAATATTTTTTAGGAACATATCTATTTCATAACTGATCATAACTGGGACATTGCATTATAAAATGAAACTCATCCCCAATCACAGGCATGTTACAAACCTTACAAAGCTGTAACTCTCGTGGTAAGCCTTTGTGTCTCCCTGTTTCTATTTCCAGCTTTTGATTACTACTTCGAAATCTGAAGAAGCTGATAACGTAATTATCAGACATTTGACATACATTTATCTCTACCAAATCCAGTTTTGAAATTTCGATAAAACAAACATTTGCTACTCGCCTCTAGAGCATGTCTCCACAGATTTTGAAAACTATCTCTCAAAGCAATGTTGACATTCTTGCAGAAAGATTCCCTCTCTAAGAAGAACTGAGCATCCCAAACACAGTCATACCCTGTTTCTATTAAAATGTGTCTGATACAACTCATCCATTTTGAAGAATAAATACCATTTCGATATAAGTCAAGTAATATCAAATATATTTTCCCAAAATATTTTTCTGTGTTTGATATCACTAAGCTGGTCCAAAATCGAAACCAATCTCATTTTCACAAACACACTAATTGGATAAATACCAGTTTCTCATTAAACAATTTGGGTCATAGTATTTCTGTTCAGTTTGAACAAGCGTTTCAAAAACTTCAATCCTAATTTTTCAAGTATATCTACATTTTCATACCCCCCCCCCCTACACACACACACACACACACACACACACACAAACACAAAATCAGGTAAAGTTTCTTTCCTACCTTTCCATGGAAAGAGTGGCCAAGTGCAGAAGACCCCCTGAATCCACACTGTGACAAATTCGTTTCTGGAACATGAGAGTGCAAGTCACATGTATACATTATTACATATGCAAGCGTGCATTGCACATATTTTCTGTTCATGCATGTCCCTTGTTTTGTATTTTTAAAGAGAGACAAAGCCATCTTGGCTCATGTGAAATTCCTACTTTTTTTTTTTTTTTTTTTTTTTTGAAAGGTGAGGGATAGCTGGGAAGTAGCAAGTTTGCTTGGTGTAAAATACTGGACATGTGATTATGTCTCATGAGCCATTGAGCCACCCTATGATAATAGTATCTGAGCAAATTAATGAAGTGGGTAAAGATATGTTAACATTAATAACAATCAACAAAAATCTTTCTTTGGTAAGTCATCTGTTTAGAAAATATTTCATTGCAATGACTAAAAAAACAAAAATAAAATAAAAGTCTGAAAAAGTCCACTTAACAAATGCAATGTGTGTGGTAGTGTTATTACATAGCATAGGAACTCACTTTGTTGATACATATGAGTCAATGTTACATGAATACATGTTAATAAAATGTTCGATCAAAATCAAAGTAAATGATCAAACAAACAAAAAATAAAACTTGTTTTCTGTTTCACGAACAAGCAATTTGATAACACACAGAACCTATTCTAATAGACCTTTCTGGGCTCATTCAGCACAAATTCTTCAGTTTCTGGACTATACTTGCCACTTGGGAGCACCCTGGTAACATGGTCAGGAACTGACTGATCTTTTGCCCAAGTATAAACACCACTCATGGTGGTCTATGAAACAGACAAGACAAACCAAGACAGACCAACCAACATTACCGCTCTCATTGGGAAGCACTTGCAAGGAATAGATCCACTCGATAATAGCTGCCTTGTCCTTGTCAACTTCTTCCAGAGCACCCAGAAGGTCCAGTCCAGAGAGAGCAAAGTAGGCCAAGGTCATCCTGAAGTCATCCACAACTTATATCAAGAATTTGTGTGGGATTTGTCATAACTATATAGACGTGTTATGCCTCTAAAAAATTAATTTACAAAATACTGTTCTGCTTGAAAATGTTATTTTTCACAGACTTTTGAGTTTGCCACACTCAGTTTCTCTTACTGAGATAATACAGTTATTCTGATTCTGATTTTAATGAATGGTGTGTTAGGTCACAAAGAATAATTTGAACACAACTTTGTTACTTTTTAAAATTCACTTTTTTTTAAAGACGTACACCACTGGCAAAAACAAAACACTATGAAAGGATCAATGCCGAGATAAAATGTAATGTGGCGTTTTTTGTGCACTGTTCCTCTCTACCCAACCCTGTCCTCCCCCACTCCCCCCATTCCCCCCCCACCCACCCACCCACCCCCCAGAAAAAAAATCACAGAATAAACAAACATTACCATATTGTTGTGTGTGATCATGCATCACTATTTTCATATATTGATTAAGGAACACACACACGTACACACACACACACATCATGACAGAGAGAGAGAGAGAGAACTCTCAGAACTCAGAAATATTTTACTGCAAGGCCACCAGCCTGTTTGCAAAGGACATACATTCAATTAAACACACAAAATACTGAAAATAATGGGGGGAAGGGACCAATGTCATGGACACAACATTTCATAACTGAAAAGGTAGACAAAGATTTTTGGCTCGTGATATTTCCTGGAGTAACTTTATGGTTTTTGGAAAGTTATATAATCATGTCATTTCTTCTTCTCTCTTGTTTAAGGTGTAATAAATAAACATTGCCACAGAGCCAGTCATATGCCTGTTTTTCATTTTGTAAAAGTAACGCTATGTCTGTGTATTCATTTATGTTTCTGAAAATTTTCACGAGGTATTTTTCCCTGATTAACTGATACATTGGACATACTAACAGAAAATGGTGTTCGTCTTCTTCAGGAGAGAGAGAGAGAGAGAGAGAGAGAGTTGAGATTTGCTGAACTGATTTCAGCAAAGCTCTGGATTAGACAGAAGTCGTGCAATCTTTGGCCTTGATTACAAATTTTCTTAAGTCTGAAGTTAAGCCCTCTTCCAGGTCAAATCACACTGATCACTTCCAACTGAAACAGACAGAGCAGACTATGTTTATGTGATTGCCGGCGACTCCAATTTAGACCACCACAATTTATTCTGGGAATACCTGTGATTGTCCAGCGATGCATATTGTCCCGGTATTACCTGAAGAATCCGCTTTAAATACTTTATATGCTTTAAACGGTCATGGTCAGCTTCTTCCATCGCAGGGATCACAATGGATCGTGGCAAAATGAAGCTGTCAGATGTCAGAAACTAAAGGGAGGTTATTCATCTTGTTTGGCTTTCTGAATTAGAATTGCACCGTTTACATCTCATCCCTTGTGGGAATGGTCTGCTATGGCATGTGAATGGGACGCGGATTTGTCTAACAACAAATATTACTATTTCTCAGATAATATCTGCTCACGCGCACACATATATACCAGCGGTGTGTATCGGTGTCTGTCAACGAGTATGGTCTACCCGGTTGTAAAATGTATCAAGAATATGTATAATATACATTCTGAGTCTATTTAGCATCACATCCGAGTCATTTACAATCATGTCTATATGTAATGATACAGGGTCCGGCTATATCATATCATAATCATCAACCTGTATCCAATTTGACTGAAAAAAGCTCGTACTGAAAAGATGGAAGTCAAAATGAATATTAGAAGAAAAAAAAAACGCTATTGTGACGCTGTCTTGGTTTTCTCCCTTCCGTTGTAATAGGTGTGGAGGAGGGGGAGGGGACTATGTCCCCATAAATCACCATGACCTCGGATATTGTTTTCTTCGTTCATTATTTTTCTAACATAGGGGAGACAAAAACAGGAGATACTGACAGGGTGTCAGAAACAGTACACACGCAACAAAAGCAGAGGACATATTTGTTCCAAGGTAAAACATAAGGTGTAACGCCGCGGCAGAACCGGTGAATGGTTGACCTTCTGATCCAGTGATCTGAATTCGAGGAAGGTGGCAGAATGGTCAAGACGCTCAGCTGCCAATACAGAGTGTCCGTGAGGGTGTGGGTTCGAAGTTTGACTGGAAAATCAAACTGAGCGTCTAGTCTTTCGGATGAGACGATAAACCGAGGTCCCGTGTGCAGCACGCACTTGGCGCACTGAAAAAGAACCCATGGCAACGAAAGTGTTGTCCTCTGGCGAAATTACGTAAAATGAAATCCACTTTCATAGGTACACAAATATGTAAGCATGCACTCAAGGCCTGACTAAGCGCGTTGGGTTATGCTGCTGGTCAGGCATCTGCTCAACAGATGTGGTGTAGCGTGTATGGATTTGTCCGAACGCAGTGACGCCTCCTTGAGAAAGTGAAACTGAAACTGATCTGAATTCGAGGCCTTTTAATGTAACTGACAATCGTCAGTTACAAAATCACAAATAATGTCCGTATAAGATTTGTGTGAAGTGATACAGAAGTGAAAGGGCTGCGTGTGAACATGACCTACTGTAATTTAACTACAATAAGTCCATCGTTCTTTACTATTCGGGTGATCCTGACTCTGTTCCTACGCTCAACTCCCTTCTGGCTGTACGTTTTCATGACTTTTGTTTTCATCAAAGTCAGGCTGAATTCAGTAGGCTACTGGTCCAGTGACAGAACAATAGAATCTGTGGACGTTCTCGAACAACAACAACAACAGAAGAAGAAGAAGAAGAAAGATTACATTGATTCTTTCCTCGTGTTAGAAGCACATGCTAATGCTTACAGCTAGGACAGACAAAGCTAGCCAGTTTCCCTTGCTGTTCTGCTGAGAGTCCCTAGTGCTCTGTCTCAGTTCTGTTTTATTCCCTGAGCACAGGACAAACTCCATCATAATGTGCAATTTAATTTCAATGCATATAGGTTTTCGGGAGTGATTTCGAACGGTCCGTCCAGAGACGGGTGAATCATTCACTGCCTTCTTAAACCGCTGCCGTCATCTAAGCGTTGGACTTTCAATCTGAGGGTCCCGTATTCGAATCTCGGTGGCGCCTGGTGGGTAAAGGGTGGAGATTTTTCCGATCTCCCAGGTGAACATCAGTATGTGCAGACCTGCTAGTGCCTGAACCCACTTCGTGTGTATACGCACGCAGAAGATCAAATACGCACGTTAAAGATCCTGCAATTTCATGTCAGTGTTAGGTGGGTTATGGAAACACGAACATACCCAACATGCACACCCCCGAAAACGGAGTATGGCTGCCTACATGGCGGGGTAAATGAACAAAACGGTCATACACGTAAAATGTTAAATGTTACATGTTTGTCTGAGTGTGTAGGTGTGCGTGCCTGAAACCTGATTGAATGACACAGGAAACGAATAACTGATGAGCGCCCAATGGCAGCAAGTCAGTCGGCTCTTCCCAGGTAGGCAGCCTGTTGTGTAAATGACTCCGTGTTTGCAAAGCGCTTAGAGCTTGGTCTCCGACCGAAGTTAGGTGCTATATAAGTATCTATATCAATCAATCAAAATCTCGTTGATCAGTGGACAGAACTGTCAAAAGCACATTCCACTATCAAAGAATTAATGGACCCGCTCATTCGAAAACAGGTTTTCCAGTTGTTCACGGAATCTGGCTGTTGTCTTGCGTGAACGTGAAGTCTCATCTGCTGAGACTGGAAATGTGTGAAGCAGCAGAACTGTTTCGTGTAGCACAACCACACAAGAATCTGACTCGAAAACCAGACGCAGATGTCTTTTTCAGAGCAGTTGGACAGGCACAGACAAATGTTTCTGATATTGGTAAACACCCAAACTATTCAGACCATTTTAACAGTTTGGTTCCTCGTGGCACAGGAGGTATTTCCATGGAAAGTCATTCCCATAGTCACTTTTACCCGTTTCAGAAGTTTTAGGAGGACTGGACGACGTAGATTCAGGGGCCAACGTCGAGATGTCAGACGTGGCAATATGAATCTTGACGATGGAGGTACGGGTCACTCGAGAAACCAATGTCCAACAGATCACTCGGGAAACCAATGTCCAACAGGTCACTCGGGAAACCAATGTCCAACAGGTCACTCGGGAAACCACTGGGGAAACCAATGTCCAACAGGTCACTCGGGAAACCACTGGGGAAACCAATGTCCAACAGATCACTCGGGAAACCAATGTCCAACAGGTCACTCGGGAAACCACTGGGGAAACCAATGTCCAACAGGTCACTCGAGTAACCACTGGGGAAACCAATGTCCAACAGGTCACTCAGGAAACCACTGGGGAAACCAATGTCCAACAGGTCACTCGGGAAACCACTGGGGAAACCAATGTCCAACAGGTCACTCAGGAAACCAATGTCCAACAGGTCACTCGGGAAACCACTGGGGAAACTAATGTCCAACAGGTCACTCAGGAAACCACTGGGGAAACAAATGTCCAAAAGGTCACTCGGGAAACCTATGTCCAACAGATCACTCGGGAAACCAATGTCCAACAGGTCACTGGGGAAACCACTGGGGAAACTAATGTCCAACAGGTCACCGGGGAAACCAATGTCCAACAGGTCACTGGGGAAACCAATGTCCAACAGGTCACTCGGGAAACCAATGTCCAACAGGTCACTCGGGAAACCAATGTCCAACAGGTCACTCGGGAAACCAATGTCCAACAGGTCACTCGGGAAACCAACGTTCAATCCTCAGGAATTTCCCAGATATTCCTGTGTCGAATGTGGTGCTGTTTCGGTAACAATACAGTTCTGTCAGTTGAGACATGTGAACATATGTACTCGTTTCTGACTCAGTGAAAGAGATTCCTGGACTGAATTCAGATTGGCTGTGTGAATGGGAATGCGTTGCATGACACGGGTTGCATAATTGCTGGTGTGAAACGCGTTTTGTGCATG
The DNA here is from genome assembly GCF_041734735.1 of Babylonia areolata. Lineage (NCBI taxonomy): Eukaryota > Metazoa > Mollusca > Gastropoda > Neogastropoda > Buccinidae > Babylonia > Babylonia areolata. The sequence continues at coordinate 39,893,768 of NC_134897.1, forward strand.
AGTTGGGTACATGTTTTCTTGGGTGTATCGACGTTAAGATATATCTTTCAGTTGACGCAGGGTCTGGGACTGTTTGAAGTGCAGAATATGGGGTAAGACAACACACATGCTGTATACTTACCACAAGAGTACACTTCAATTTAAAAAAAAAAAAGTCGGACAAAGTAAAGAAGAACACACACACACACACACACACACACACACACACACACACACACACATTATTTTCTTATAATATACTTTTCCTCTGATACATAACATGAACTTCTTCTTTTTTTTTACACTAATATTTACATTGCATTCCCTTTCCTTTATACACTACTTTAGTCCTTTCCGTCTATAAACACTTAAAGTGAATAGACGTTAAGCTGAAGAAAACACACACACACACACACACACACACACACACACACACACACACACACAGAGAGAGAAGAGAGAGAGAGAGGAGGGGGTAGAGGGGGACGAGGGAATTTTTGATTGTGCACTTTAACTTGGTCTCGACTTCCGCTCAAGAAGAGCAATTTACAAATTGAAAGGAAGGGGGAAGGGAAAAGAACAGGAACAGAAAAAGTTTCTCATTACAATTTTTCTTCTTTTTTCTTTCTTTCTATCTAATACTGAACACACACACACACACACACACACACACACACACACACACACACACACACACACACACACAGAGCCGACTGGAAGCAGTAATTGATGGCCGACTGAACTTTGGATAAATAAGTGTAAACAGTGGCTATGACGGGATCGGAAGATAAGTATCCTCTCTCTTCCCATATCCATGTGACGGTTTCCTAACCCTGCTGTACGATTAAAGACTTTCTGTCAACTTTATCTCGGAGTCAAGGGTATGAAGTCAGGAGTGGTAATCCTACGGTGAGACGTTTAGTTGGCTCAAGTAGCCTTTTATGCCTTCAAACAGTGTACAAGTAGAAAGCCACTTAAACCTCTAAAAAGCTTCTTTTTTTTCTTCTTTTTTTTTTTTTCTTAGACCGGACGACGGTGATAAGTCAGGCAGGCCAACACCCATGACCAAGAACTTATAAATATTCATGTCCGCGCCCGCGACCGTTGTTAACCGCAGTCAAGCACGACTGACCGGACAGAAGTGGCTTCTTCTTCTTCTTCTTCTTCTTCTTCTTCTTCTTCTCCTTCTTCTTCTTCTCCTTCTTCTTCCTCTTCTCCTTCTTCTTCTTTTCTTCTTCTTCTTCTCCTTCTTCTTCCTCTTCTCCTTCTTCTTCTTCTCCTTCTTCCTCTTCTCTTTCTTCTTCTTTTCTTCTTCTTCCTCTTCTCCTTCTTCCTCTTCCTCTTCTCCTTCTTCTCCTTCTTCTTCCTCTTCTCCTTCTTCTTTTCTTCTTCCTCTTCTCCTTCTTCTTCTTCTCCTTCTTCCTCTTCTCCTTCTTCTTCTCATTCTTCTTCTCCTCCTCCTTCTTCTTCTTCTCCTCCTTCTTCTTTTTCTCCTTCTTCTTTTAAACAATGGTGTCGCCATACCGGTGTCTTCCCTGCCATTTCAAGTGTTGGGATACTCATTGTTTGTCGCCCGCAACATCTCAGCTGTCACTGAAGTAGATGGCAGCACAAGTGGTGACAGGAACTGTCCTTTGAATTGTCGACATCAGCCGTTATCTCCCTGTAAGTGTTTAGACTGCACAGAACGGTCGGTGTAAAACTAAAGAAAAGAAAAAAAGAAAAGAAAAAAAAAGGACAATCGAACAATTAGGATTCCTATCATGGCATGGATTGTTTGGATGTTTGAAGTTCGCAACCAGTTTCTGTTCTTCCTAAACTGCACGAAAAACATTTTTTGGAAACTGCCACAACTGAGTTTATTAGAGAGTGTTTGGAATCTTCCTTCAGCCATCGCAGTCCTGATTCACTGTTAATTTAGAGTATGGGTGATGCACTGGGTATGAATGAAAACAGTATCAATAAGTGAGTCCCAGCTTTTCTCATCATTACATCCCATCTTCCGATCCTCGTAATTCATCTGCAAAACACAGTTAGTTTGAGTACTGTCTTTTCCTTTTATCAATTATTTTTATACATAAAAAATACATAAATTATTCGGCAAGCAATTGTGTGTGTGTGTGTGTGTGTGTGTGTGTGTGTGTGTGTGTGTGTGTGTGTGTGTGTACTCAGTGGTGTGTGTGTGACCTGAATTATTTTGTGTCATGTAAAAAGATTCCCAGCGACATACACTTAAGTCATTGGGTCAAATGACCAATCGAGTTGATGATGATTTGTAATTGCCGCTTTTTCCCAAGGACACACAAAGGTAGATGAAATGAAATAGTAATGACAGAATATAAGAAATAATTGAAAACAAACCTAAAACACTTAATAAATACCAATTAAAGACAAACAGGTTACCTAACGTTCATCAGTTTAAACACACGTAGAGAACTTTGAAGATCAGACGAGCAGATACTTACCCACTAGTACTGAACTGATTTAACTCTCTCCATACGAACGGCGAAAGAGACGACGTTAACAGCGTTTCACCCCAATTACAACCATCAAAATATTACAAGCGGAAGGCTCTTACACTGAAGAGGTGAATGTTGACAAAGAATACCACAATTCTTACGACGGAAGCTAAAGGTTGGGTCATTCAGACACCCACTGGACATCCGAAGGGTCTTTGTAGAGGAGAAGAGAGGACTGGCCGTACTGAGTGAGTTAAAGAAAGTAATGTAAGGTTTTGATGTCTATGCCGGAAACGTGCCAGTGCCTGCAATGTAATCACAACCGCATACGCGAGCGCCGGAATGATTGGTGTTCAAGCTACCAGCGGCACTTGCAAACACTGACGATTGAACTGAACGCTTTACGGCTGCAATAAACAATTCTACTGCTACTGCTGCTGCAGATGATGTTTTGAAGTTTAGCAAAAGAAGCAACCGATTTCATCTACTTTGCCTCATAAATCGGGACCTGACCTTTCAGAGGGTAACGATATCAGATCTCCATAAAACTTAAGAAACGAGAACTTCCTCCACGTGACTGACCGCAGTAGGTGCAAACCCTTGACAGGGATTATCTTTTCAAGGTTTTGTTGACGAGACATCCTTTCAGTTGTAAGGGAGGTCACATTCTTCTCTACACCGGTACCACTTTGAATGGTAGTGCAGGATGGAGGGTCAAGTTTAACTCTTTCCATACGAACGGCGAAAGAGACGACATTAACAGCGTTTCACCCCAACTACCATTATCAAAATATTGCAAGCGCAAGGCTCTTATACTGAAGAGGTGAATGTTGACAAAGAATACCATAATTCTGACGACGGAAGCTAAAGGTTGGGTCATTGAGACACCCACTGGACATCCGAGGGGTCCGTGTAGAGGAGAAGAGAGGACTGGCCGTACTGAGTGAGTTAAAAAGTGCGTTCGGACTGGAGACAAGTCCGGTGCCTTGCCTCGGAGGAGCCGGTTACAGTTTGCGGCGTCAGTTCAGCACTGAATGGAAGCTGTCGCTGAGTTTCCGTCAACAGCATTTCAACTTGAGTTGATGCCGTGCCCATGAAAATTCTCGTGATACGTTCTGGTGGAGAACGTGATGCCAATGGACAATTCATCTGACTTAGTGTGTTTAATGTAAAAGTGCTCACATGTGATTCGTGCCACAAGACCTTCCGGTCAATTTCAGGGGTTTTTTTGTTTGTTTGTTTGTTTTTTTTTCAGTTCTTGCTCTATGATGAGATTGAAAAAGGTGACACGATTTTTTTTATTTGAAAACTTTCCTTTTTCTAATCATATAGAAGGTGCGATAGCAATACAAGCACTGATCAGCCATGCAGCCACACACATGATATATTTTATATGTGCATGTCAGTGCATTCATCAGTGCTTGCG
>NC_134897.1:39902631-39910131 GCF_041734735.1 Babylonia areolata
GTGCCCCAGATACCACGATCAGCGTTTCTCCCGGTGTAAGGACAGGGCGAAATGATAATGATAAGAATAATGATGATAATAATGAAGTGCTCTTCAATAGCGCCGCGCTGTTGCCACACAGAGAGGCTCACTGCGCTTCACAAATTACACATGACAATAAAGAAACGGCAATTCTCGAGAAAATTTAGACAACAAACTATCACTGATGGCGCTCCATAAATAACATGTTACAAAAGAGAAGCAACAACTACCACGAAAAAGAACCAACCAGGAAGAAACAGTCACCATCCTGGCATCATGAACAGCACACACACACACACACACACACACACACACACACACACACACACACACCGTGACACAAAGAGCGAGAGACAGAACAATTACACCCACACATACACACATAACACTGGAAAAAGTAGTACATCCCTCATAATATAACATCAAATTTGACTGAACTGTTGCTCAAATGCAAAACCAGAAAGAACAATTTTCAGCTGTGACCTGAAAGAGTCGCAGGTCAGCAGGCAGTGAGTTCCAGACAGTTGGGGCTGAGAAACTAAATGATCGGTGACCAGAGGTTTTCAGACTGGTGTTCGGCGCCTGATGTAACCTTTCAGCTGAAGATGGAAGTCACCGGTGAGACTGATACGTTGTGAGTGAAGAAGACAGACACTGCGGGAGTGTATCATCAAAAAAGGGGTACGTGAGTGTGGCAATTTTGAACTGGATGCAGAATTTAATTGGAAGCCAGTGCAGCTCTTTAAGCAAAGGAGTCACATGCTTACGCTTTGATTTCCGTGCATCAAGTTTAGCTGCACTGTTATGAACTTTCTGCAAACGACTGATCTGATCAGCTGGAAGACCCACGAGTCAGACGTGAGGTAACAGCGGAGGAGACAAGTCTAACCGTGGCAGTCTTTGAAAGATATGAACGAATGCTGGCAATTTTTCGAATTTCGAGAAAAGCTGCACGGAATATGGAGCTAACATGTTGCGGTACAGTATGCCGACAATGTTTTGGTCTAGTTGTATACCGAGGTACTTGACAAAAGGGTTGAAAAGAACTATCACCCCCAACGTTAGCAAACTCATTGTCCAGTGTGATGCTGAAAATGATAGGCGTCTTCCAATAAACCACACCGGACGTTTTTCACAATCTTTGACAATTTTGTGCACTTTTTTGTATTCATATCTGTTTAGTTATGGAGATCATGTACACTTACACGAAGTCTACGCATGGTTTTTTCATGGGCAGACCAGATCTTGGCAAGATTCAAGTGTACAGACCTAGTCTGTGGCAACACAAGCAAAGTGTAGAGTGCTGGATTTGACTTATTTTCGTCTGTTTTTTCTCCAGAAGTTTACAAGCTGACATTCAAGTGTCTTGAAATGTACGAATTTGAATATGTCTATAGATAAGTGTGTGTGTGTGTGTGTGTGTGTGTGTGTGTGTGTGTGTGTGTGTGTGTGTGTGGTTGCTTACGTGTGTGATTGCGTACGCGTGTATGTGTTTGTGTGCGTGGGTGCGCGCGTATAGTTTATGTACGTGTGATTGTGTGTGTGTGTGTGTGCGCGCGCGCGCGCGTGTGTGTGTGTATGCGTGTGTGGATCGCTTGGGTGCGCGCGCGCTCGTGTGTGTTTGTCAGTATGTTTGCTTTCTGTGTGGATCATATTGTAGGCTGGTCCCTGCATGAACCAAAAGTTTCAATAAAAATGTGCGGAGAGCTCGACTACTCTTCACTGACGTCGCAGTAAATCACTTGATACTTGCCGGAGCCCAACACTGCTTCAGCCGATTCAAATTTATTTCCCCTGCTATCAGTCTCAGAGCTCATTGCTTGTCATTTTCACTGGCTCTTCTGGACGTTTTAGCTGTTGTCGCTGAGGAGGTTTCCCTCCCTTCGTTGAAAGCTGGAGAGAGAGAGAGAGAGAGAGAGGGGGGGGGGGTGAAAACACTGATCTTAAAAGTAGGTGGATAGCGCATGCCTTCTTTGAGCCCTTTTGCAAACTGAAGCCAGCGGAAGTGTTCATTCAGCCATTTTGCTACTCGTGTCAGTACAGCGTGAAGCGGTAACTTCATATATGTAGCCGAGCACTCAGCTGGCTACGATGACTGCTTAACTGCAAGCTTTACTTGCTCGCGGCGAAAGTTAAGCTGACGTTCCTGTGTGTGCCTCCACAGCAAGTTTTCGCTCCATCTCACTGCACTCTTTTCCTGTAACAACTTTGGTAAATAAACCATTGACAGATATCAATCAAGACACAACATTTGGCATGTCGTGGAGGCAAGCAAAACACGATTTCATCGAAGGTACATGGTTACAGTTCAGAATCTACCACTAGTTAGCAGACGACTTCTCAACGGACTGGCGGCCGGATACGAGTATCAATATGGTGTCCAGTTGGCTTCAGCTTTCGAGGCCAATGAGCTATCCATCTATTTTTAAACCAGTGCGGTGAAAGCTGGGAGAAGGTTGGTGGACGGACTTAATACCGAGCAAAAGGGATTGGTGGGGTCTGTCAAGACCAGTTAGGTTGGGTCACTGGGTCACAGTTTTGGACTAGTGAAAAATTGTTGTCGCTCTTGCAAGAAACATCCAACTGCTTCCTGGACATTCAAAACTGGATGACTCGAAATAAGTTACAACTGAACGCGGACAAAACTGAAGCAATGATCATAGGAACTAAACAAAAACTGTCTTCCATCACAATTGACACAATCAAACTTGGCAGTACATCCATCCCTCTTTCCACGTCAGTCAGGAACCTCGGTGTTGTCCTTGACAATACACTGTCCATGCAAAAATTTATCAGTCAGACATGTCAGTCCTGCTACTGTCAACTGCGGCGCATCAGTGCCGTCCGGAAATATCTGTCCACTGACGCAACATCTAGACTTGTCGTTTCTCTCATTCTCTCTCGCCTTGACTACTCTCTATTGTCTGGTTTGCCTGCTTCATCCATTCAGTCCCTTCAGCGCATACAAAACTCTGCTGCCCGACTGGTTCTCAGAAAGAAAAGATCTGAGCACATCACTCCTCTTTTGCAACATCTCCACTGGCTCCCTGTCTCACACCAAATAAAGTACAAGATCAGCACATATGTTATAGATGTATTCACAAAACTGCCCCTTCCTATCTCTGTGGCTGCCTTCACCTCTACACTCCATCTCGCTCACTACGATCGGCTTCGGATCCACTCTGTTTACGCATACCCAGATTCAAACACTCGACTGTTGGCCGCCGTTCTTTCTGTCTCTGGACCTTGCGATTGGAATGAACTTCCTCTTTCGCTTCGTCAAGTCCCCACACTCAGCTCTTTCAAGTCGGACTTTAAAACCCACCTCTTCCAAAAATAGCCTCCCTTGCCTGCCCTTCCTTGTCTTTAGTTTCTACACTTTTAGAGTTATGCATGCGTGTGAATCGGACTGGTGCGAAAGCGCTTTGATTTGTCTCTGCACAAGATTCAGCGCTATATAAATACCATTATTATTATTATTTTTATTATTAGTGCGTCTAGAGAGAGACAGAGACAGAGAGAAAGTGAAAACTCCATGCACTGGCACCGAGGAAAGTTCCCCGAAACGATGTTCAAAGCCCAAAATGAAGGGATGTAACTCTGCAAACCTCTCCCCAAAACCATCGCAGTGACGTTGTGTGCAGGTTCGCGCGCCTCACACTTCTTTCAGCAACTGTGTGTGTGTGTGTGTGTGTGTGTGTGCTTTGACATTCCTTGGATTGAAGACCACCCGAACACTGATTTCCCGCACAGTCTCGAGAGATACTGACAAGTGTTCCAGGCATGAGGTGTAAAACCACAATAAACATGTCACTCGCTTCATGGTACATCACAGTACGTGTGCGAACACACACACACACACACACACACACACACACACACACACACACACATCTGATAAACACACGCTGACGAACACACACGTGCACGAACTCAAACACACACACACACACACACACACACACACACACACACACACACACACAAGCTCTGGAGGTCAGCTGAATACAGTATGCATAATTGTTTTTAAAAAAAAAATTTAAAAAAAGGAGAAAAAAAAAATAGAGACTCTCACGCAAACATATGGTGTATGATCGACAAATGTTTTCCTTGCTTGTAAAAGATCGACACGCCGTGTGTAAACAGTGTCAAGACTGCCGCTTGTGACCGAACACTGCAGAAGACCTTCAGTAGGTTCAAGTTTTTGGGTCCTGAAAAACAAACACACGTTGGTTTTATTCGCGCTCGACTCTCTCAGTCACATTCTGGTACGGGTGAACCCATAATACTGACATAGACTGAAATCGTATGACAGTACGTTGGTGGCCTAGAAAGCGAAAAGATCCAAAGTCTGTGGTTCGAATAACACACACGTTAAATATTTTCCCTCATCTCTGATCAAGAACGTGCGGGAAGAGTAGTGTTTGGAGTTGGGGGAGGAGTCCTGAACAAACTCCTAGAGCTTAGTCCAGTCGTTTTCTAGGTTATTCGGTCAGTCTGTCCCTGGTGTGTGTGTGTGTGTGTGTGTGTGTGTGTGTGTGTGTGTTCGTTCTTTAGTTTAACGTCTTTTCACTGTAAGTGATATTAGACGAGGGAAGGAAAAAAATCGAGTGGGAGGAGGGGGAGGGGGGGTTTACTGTGTACGCATACGAGTAAGTGAAAGTGTGTGTGTGTGTGTGTGTGTGTGTGTGTGTGTGTGTGTGTGTGTGTGTGTGTGTGTGTGTGTGTGTGTGTGTGTGTGTGTGTGTGCAACAAACCCATACATACGTTATAAGCAGTGCAAAAAATATGAAAACTTTGAGAACACTCAGCCCCCCCCCCCCCCCCCCTACCCCCTATCTCTCTCTCTCTCTCTCTGTCTCTGCCCTTGCAGATGATTAGCATCAGCTGCTCTCTCTTCGAGTCGTGTATGTCTTTTGTCTGTCCTTTTTCTATATTTTTTTCTATTCTTCTTTTTTTTCTTTTTCTGTCTTTTTTGCTCCTTACTTTCGTTCTCTCTCTTTTTTTTTCAAGTCTTTTGTTTTATTTCGCCCTTCCTTCCTTCCGTCCTTTCTTTCTTTCTTTCGGTCTTTACGTCCTTCCTTCCTTTCATCCTTCTTCCTCCCTTTCATCCTTCCTTCCTTCCTTCCTTTCTTTCGGTCTTTACGTCCTTCCTTTCATCCTTCCTTCCTTCCTTCATTTCTTTCTTTTTTTCGATCTTTACATCCTCCCTTCCTTTCATCCTTCCTTCCTTCGTCCTTCCTTCCTTTTCATCCTTCCTTCCTTCCTTTCTTTTGGTCTTTACGTCCTTCCTTTCTTTCATCCTTCCTTCCTTCCCATTCTTTGATTAATTCCCCCTTCCTTCCTTCCTTTTTTACGGTCTTCTCTTCTTTTCATTCTTTCTTCCTTCCTTCCTTCTTTCCTTCACATTCTTTGATTAATTGCTCTTTCCTTCCTCCTTCCTTTCAGTCTCCCTTCTTTCTTTCTTTTCTTTTCTTCCTCCCTTACGGTCTTTACTTCCCTTCTTTTCATTCTTCTTTCCTTCCTTCCTTCCTTCCTTCCTTCCCATTCTTTCAAACTACTCTCTTTCTTTGCCCAGATCTTTGGAATCGGGTCCGTGGCACAGACAGTGCTGAGCGAAGGGGCGGATGGTTCTGCCATTTCCATTCGCTGGTCCTGGGGGTTCGGGGTGGCCCTCGGTGTGTCCGCGTCTGTGGGCGTCACTGGTGAGTTGTCCGTCACGTCACAGTTGTGTCTTCTCTGGTGTTTGTCGTGCGGTCTTTTCTTGTTTGGTGTGGTCTGTCTGTATTTATTTATCTGGTGTATTTCCCCGGTTTTTTGTTTCTTATCCTCCTGTCTGCCAGTTTCTTTCTTTTTTTTTTTTTTTTCTTTTTTTTCCGTTTCATTTCTTTTTCTTTCTGGTCGTGTCCTTTTTGTTGGGGGCGGGAAAGGGGGGCGGGGAGATGGGGGGAGGGGGAAACTGTCGGAGGGAATTGGGGGGGTTGGGGGATCGGAGGATCGGGGTGGGTTGTGGCTGGGGTAAGGATAGTAGTATGTTTTTCTTCAGCAAATATTCCTTTCTTTGCTTTGATGAAAACAGGTTCTCCACCCATGATTTACATATGTTGACAGTACACACACACACACACACGCGCGCGCGCGCGCGCACACACACACACACTCACACACACACACACACACACACACACACACACACACACACACACGCACTCACTCTCTCTCTCTCTCTCACTACATTCAAACTAGACGGGAGCGTGGGAGAAAACATACTTCCCTTGCAAAGAACCCATTGTTTTTCAGCCAGTAAGAGAACTGAGAGGGGGGGGGAGGATGCGGAGGGGGTGCGGGGCTGTTGGGGGTGCAGTCTAATTTTGATCGTTATATGTCATGCACTAGTCATTATCATCACTATCATCATGATTGACTCATATTGTAATAACTTGTATTGTATTGTATTGTATTGTATTACTCTTTTTTGTCACAACAGATTTCTCTGTGTGAAATTCGGGCTGCTCTCCCCAGGGAGAGCGCGTCGATACGCTGAGAGTGCAACCCATTTTTTGGTATTTTTTCTGCCTGCAATTGTTGTTACTGTTTCCAATCGAAGTGGATTTTTCTACAGAATTTTGCCAGGGACAACCTTTTTGTTGCCGTGGGTTCTTTTACGTGCGCTAAGTGCTTGCTGCACACGGGACCTCGGTTTATCGTCTCATCCTAATGACTAGCGTCCAGACCACCACTCAAGGTCTAGTGGAGGGGGAGAAAATACTGGCGACTGTGCCGGCCGGATTCGAACCAGTGCGCTCAGATTCTCTCGCTTCCTATGCGGACGGTTACCTCTAGGCCATCACTCTACTATCTCCTGCAACGGTCATCACCATCAATACTACTATCATAACTGTCTCTTATATCTTGTGCAATGGTCGTCATCGTCATCATTACCATCATAATTGACTCATATATATCGTACAATGGTCGTCATCATCATCATTATCATCCTCGTTCATCATAATTGACTATTACGTCTCGTGCAATGATCATAGTCATTATCATCGGTATCGTTGTCATGGGTCTTTTGTCTCTTTTGTCTCGCACAATCATCACCCCCCATCTTCATAATTATATAATCACTGTCATCATTGTCATCACCGCTGTGACCACCGACTCGAACGTCCCGTGGAAACAGGGGGACACATCAACCCATCGGTATCGGTGGCCATGGCAACGCTGGGTCGTCTGCCCTGGTTGAAAGTGCCGCTGTACCTGTTGGGGCAGTATGTGGGCAGTTTCCTTGCCTCTGTCGTCGTCTATCTCGTCTACATGGGTAGGTAAAGCTTGCGGCGATGATGAGTCTTCGGGGTTTGTGGGGCTGTGGCTGTGAGGTTTTGTAGGTGTCGTTACTTGTGTGTGTGGGTAGTGGTTTTGTGCGCAACTTGTAAGTGTGAGTATTGAGTTTGTAAATGACTAAGTGTGGGTATA